>NW_028122988.1:0-195152 GCF_965194805.1 Balaenoptera borealis
TCTCTCTGTTAGTGTGTCAAGTGGGTGTAAAGCGGCATAAACACAGCAGTGAAAAGCAGCTAAACCCCATTATGAAAATAAATTACTTTGAAAAACCCATGAAACAACGACAGTGAAAGAGAGAGAAATTCTTACACAATGAGTTCAGGGGCTGTGATGCAACCTGGATTGACCATATCTAGACCCACAGCTGGATGAGACATAAGGGTGGACACTCTTGGGGCTGAGAGGTTTGGTGAGGTTGGGTGAGCAAACGCAGACCCTTTAAAGTAATACTGCGTGGTACCCATCGCATGGGTCCCAAATCTCCAGGTTCAAGGGCATCTTCCTACATCGAAAACATGCATGAGAAACCCAGAAGATAGTACACCGTGTGATGGGGAAAGGTTTCTAAAACGCACCTCATTTCTCATCTCCTTGTGCCCGGGTTCGCCATTCCAGCCGCTTTACTAGCAATCTCCCTAATTGGAGCATCAGCACCTTTAACCTCCTGTTCCGTACAGGTTGCAATTTGTCCTGAGGATGAACGGGAAGACGGGGAACCAACGAGAGACTAGCTCTTGGTGTTGGGACAGGCACAGGTCACTCTATTTTCCCATCAGGAAGAAGAATTAACCACAGGCTCAGCCTGCCCCCCGGAACCAGAACAGGGCCTGAAGCCATCCTGCGCTTTTGCGGCCAGCTCCCAAAAAAGCGAGTTGTAAAATGGAGGTTCAGGGCACTGCAATTCACAAACCTGCAGAGTTATAAATGATAACTCTCGTCCACAAATATATTGAGGGAAGGCAAAGAAGAGGATTTGAAATCAAGGCAGAATTGCACGAAACAGATTTCAGGAGGTAGATACGAATCGCCTTTAAAGCACATGAAAAGCGGCAAAACGTTGACAATGATGCCCTTGGCCAAAAAGGGCGTATGCGTTTTTTCCTGAATATATTCAGGAAAAAACGCATACGCCCTTTTTGGCCAACCAAGCAACCTGGAAAGGCAAATCAGCGCTACAGAGAAGTCTCACTTCCCATCGGTCAAAAGGGCCATGCTCAAAAAAGTGTCAAAACCAGAAATGCAGGACAGGCCATGGAGAAATGGGAGCCTTGCTACACTGATGGGCGGGATGTAAATTGCCAACAGCCACTCTGGAGAAGTGTACGGTGTGTCCTGAAACATCTGAAAAACACAGCTTAGAGAGCATAGGGCACTTCCACTCATGGGGGTATAAATTGGGAAAATTAAAAATCAGCAAGACACAAGCACCGCAAAGTTGAGGGCTGCTCTGTTGACAAGGACCTCCACTTCATTCCACCGTCAATATCCCAGGAAAGAGAAAAATGGATAAAGAAGTTGTGGTCCTTATGTACAATGGAATATCACTCAGCCATGAAATCAATGTCATAAGGTTAGTAGCAGCATGATGAGTGGATTTAGGTATGACGATTCTAAGTGAAATAAGTCACACAGAAAAGGACACTTCTCCTAAGGTATCACTGATAGAGGGAATGTAAAAACCGTTACACTTGAACTGAATTACAAAACAGAACAGAGTCACACATGCAGAAAACACACTATGGCTGCTTAACGGGAAAGGTGAGGTGGGGTGATACATAAAACAAGGGTATCAAATTAGCTCAGATACCGTTCCATAAACCCAATATGTAATAGACAAGACCTACTCCTTGCTCAGAGAACTGGCCTCAACACGCCCTATTCACCGCACAAGAATATATCTGACTAGTAATAATCTTAAAACCTATGTATTGATATCTCTCTGTTAGTGTGTCAAGTGGGTGTAAAGCGGCATAAACACAGCCGTGAAAAGCAGCTAAACCCCATTATGAAAATAAATTACTTTGAAAAACCCATGAAACAACGACAGTGAAAGAGAGAGAAATTCTTACACAATGAGTTCAGGGGCTGTGATGCAACCTGGATTGACCATATCTAGACCCACAGCTGGATGAGACATAAGGGTGGACACTCCTGGGGCTGAGAGGTTTGGTGAGGTTGGGTGAGCAAACGCAGACCCTTTAAAGTAATACAGCGTGGTACCCATCGCATGGGTCCCAAATCTCCAGGTTCAAGGGCATCTTCCTACATCGAAAACATGCATGAGAAACCCAGAAGATGGTACACCGTGTGATGGGGAAAGGTTTCTAAAACGCACCTCATTTCTCATCTCCTTGTGCCCGGGTTCGCCTTTCCAGCCCCTTTACTAGCAATCTCCCTACTTGGAGCATCAGCACCTTTAACCTCCTGTTCCGTACAGGTTGCAATTTGTCCTGAGGATGAACGGAAAGACGGGGAACCAACGAGAGACTAGCTCTTGGTGTCGGGACAGGCACAGGTCACTCTATTTTCCCATCAGGAAGAAGAATTAACCACAGGCTCAGCCTGCCCCCCGGAACCAGAACAGGGCCTGAAGCCATCCTGCGCTTTTGCGGCCAGCTCCCAAAAAAGCGAGTTGTAAAATGGAGGTTCAGGGCACTGCAATTCACAAACCTGCAGAGTTATAAATGATAACTCTCGTCCACAAATATATTGAGGGAAGGCAAAGAAGAGGATTTGAAATCAAGGCAGAATTGCACGAAACAGATTTCAGGAGGTAGATACGAATCGCCTTTAAAGCACATGAAAAGCGGCAAAACGTTGACAATGATGCCCTTGGCCAAAAAGGGCGTATGCGGTTTTTCCTGAATATATTCAGGAAAAAACGCATATGCCCTTTTTGGCCAACCAAGCAACCTGGAAAGGCAAATCAGCGCTACAGAGAAGTCTCGCTTCCCATCGGTCAAAAGGGCCATGCTGAAAAAAGTGTCAAAACCAGAAATGCAGGACAGGCCATGGAGAAATGGGAGCCTTGCTACACTGATGGGCGGGATGTAAATTGCCAACAGCCACTCTGGAGAAGTGTACGGTGTGTCCTGAAACATCTGAAAAACACAGCTTAGAGAGCATAGGGCACTTCCACTCATGGGGGTATAAATTGGGAAAATTAAAAATCAGCAAGACACAAGCACCCCAAAGTTGAGGGCTGCTCTGTTGACAAGGACCTCCACTTCATTCCACCGTCAATATCCCAGGAAAGAGAAAAATGGATAAAGAAGTTGTGGTCCTTATGTACAATGGAATATCACTCAGCCATGAAATCAATGTCATAAGGTTAGTAGCAGCATGATGAGTGGATTTAGGTACGACGATTCTAAGTGAAATAAGTCACACAGAAAAGGACACTTCTCATAAGGTATCACTTATAGAGGGAATGTAAAAACCGTTACACTTGAACTGAATTACAAAACAGAACAGAGTCACACATGCAGAAAACACACTATGGCTGCTTAACGGGAAAGGGGAGGTGGGGTGATACATAAAACAAGGGTATCAAATTAGCTCAGATACCGTTCCATAAACCCAATATGTAGTAGACAAGACCTACTCCTTGCTCAGAGAACTGGACTCAACACGCCCTATTCACCGCACAAGAATATATCTGACTAGTAATAATCTTAAAACCTATGTATTGATATCTCTCTGTTAGTGTGTCAAGTGGGTGTAAAGCGGCATAAACACAGCAGTGAAAAGCAGCTAAACCCCATTATGAAAATAAATTACTTTGAAAAACCCATGAAACAACGACAGTGAAAGAGAGAGAAATTCTTACACAATGAGTTCAGGGGCTGTGATGCAACCTGGATTGACCATATCTAGACCCACAGCTGGATGAGACATAAGGGTGGACACTCTTGGGGCTGAGAGGTTTGGTGAGGTTGGGTGAGCAAATGCAGACCCTTTAAAGTAATACAGCGTGGTACCCATCGCATGGGTCCCAAATCTCCAGGTTCAAGGGCATCTTCCTACATCGAAAACATGCATGAGAAACCCAGAAGATGGTACACCGTGTGATGGGGAAAGGTTTCTAAAACGCACCTCATTTCTCATCTCCTTGTGCCCGGGTTCGCCTTTCCAGCCGCTTTACTAGCAATCTCCCTACTTGGAGCATCAGCACCTTTAACCTCCTGTTCCGTACAGGTTGCAATTTGTCCTGAGGATGAACGGAAAGACGGGGAACCAACGAGAGACTAGCTCTTGGTGTCGGGACAGGCACAGGTCACTCTATTTTCCCATCAGGAAGAAGAATTAACCACAGGCTCAGCCTGCCCCCCGGAACCAGAACAGGGCCTGAAGCCATCCTGCGCTTTTGCGGCCAGCTCCCAAAAAAGCGAGTTGTAAAATGGAGGTTCAGGGCACTGCAATTCACAAACCTGCAGAGTTATAAATGATAACTCTCGTCCACAAATATATTGAGGGAAGGCAAAGAAGAGGATTTGAAATCAAGGCAGAATTGCACGAAACAGATTTCAGGAGGTAGATACGAATCGCCTTTAAAGCACATGAAAAGCGGCAAAACGTTGACAATGATGCCCTTGGCCAAAAAGGGCGTATGCGTTTTTTCCTGAATATATTCAGGAAAAAACGCATACGCCCTTTTTGGCCAACCAAGCAACCTGGAAAGGCAAATCAGCGCTACAGAGAAGTCTCGCTTCCCATCGGTCAAAAGGGCCATGCTGAAAAAAGTGTCAAAACCAGAAATGCAGGACAGGCCATGGAGAAATGGGAGCCTTGCTACACTGATGGGCGGGATGTAAATTGCCAACAGCCACTCTGGAGAAGTGTACGGTGTGTCCTGAAACATCTGAAAAACACAGCTTAGAGAGCATAGGGCACTTCCACTCATGGGGGTATAAATTGGGAAAATTAAAAATCAGCAAGACACAAGCACCCCAAAGTTGAGGGCTGCTCTGTTGACAAGGACCTCCACTTCATTCCACCGTCAATATCCCAGGAAAGAGAAAAATGGATAAAGAAGTTGTGGTCCTTATGTACAATGGAATATCACTCAGCCATGAAATCAATGTCATAAGGTTAGTAGCAGCATGATGAGTGGATTTAGGTACGACGATTCTAAGTGAAATAAGTCACACAGAAAAGGACACTTCTCATAAGGTATCACTTATAGAGGGAATGTAAAAACCGTTACACTTGAACTGAATTACAAAACAGAACAGAGTCACACATGCAGAAAACACACTATGGCTGCTTAACGGGAAAGGGGAGGTGGGGTGATACATAAAACAAGGGTATCAAATTAGCTCAGATACCGTTCCATAAACCCAATATGTAGTAGACAAGACCTACTCCTTGCTCAGAGAACTGGACTCAACACGCCCTATTCACCGCACAAGAATATATCTGACTAGTAATAATCTTAAAACCTATGTATTGATATCTCTCTGTTAGTGTGTCAAGTGGGTGTAAAGCGGCATAAACACAGCCGTGAAAAGCAGCTAAACCCCATTATGAAAATAAATTACTTTGAAAAACCCATGAAACAACGACAGTGAAAGAGAGAGAAATTCTTACACAATGAGTTCAGGGGCTGTGATGCAACCTGGATTGACCATATCTAGACCCACAGCTGGATGAGACATAAGGGTGGACACTCTTGGGGCTGAGAGGTTTGGTGAGGTTGGGTGAGCAAACGCAGACCCTTTAAAGTAATACTGCGTGGTACCCATCGCATGGGTCCCAAATCTCCAGCTTCAAGGGCATCTTCCTACATCGAAAACATGCATGAGAAACCCAGAAGATGGTACACCGTGTGATGGGGAATGGTTTCTAAAACGCACCTCATTTCTCATCTCCTTGTGCCCGGGTTCGCCTTTCCAGCCGCTTTACTAGCAATCTCCCTACTTGGAGCATCAGCACCTTTAACCTCCTGTTCCGTACAGGTTGCAATTTGTCCTGAGGATGAACGGAAAGACGGGGAACCAACGAGAGACTAGCTCTTGGTGTCGGGACAGGCACAGGTCACTCTATTTTCCCATCAGGAAGAAGAATTAACCACAGGCTCAGCCTGCCCCCCGGAACCAGAACAGGGCCTGAAGCCATCCTGCGCTTTTGCGGCCAGCTCCCAAAAAAGCGAGTTGTAAAATGGAGGTTCAGGGCACTGCAATTCACAAACCTGCAGAGTTATAAATGATAACTCTCGTCCACAAATATATTGAGGGAAGGCAAAGAAGAGGATTTGAAATCAAGGCAGAATTGCACGAAACAGATTTCAGGAGGTAGATACGAATCGCCTTTAAAGCACATGAAAAGCGGCAAAACGTTGACAATGATGCCCTTGGCCAAAAAGGGCGTATGCGTTTTTTCCTGAATATATTCAGGAAAAAACGCATACGCCCTTTTTGGCCAACCAAGCAACCTGGAAAGGCAAATCAGCGCTACAGAGAAGTCTCGCTTCCCATCGGTCAAAAGGGCCATGCTCAAAAAAGTGTCAAAACCAGAAATGCAGGACAGGCCATGGAGAAATGGGAGCCTTGCTACACTGATGGGCGGGATGTAAATTGCCAACAGCCACTCTGGAGAAGTGTACGGTGTGTCCTGAAACATCTGAAAAACACAGCTTAGAGAGCATAGGGCACTTCCACTCATGGGGGTATAAATTGGGAAAATGAAAAATCAGCAAGACACAAGCACCCCAAAGTTGAGGGCTGCTCTGTTGACCAGGACCTCCACTTCATTCCACCTTCAATATCCCAGGAAAGAGAAAAATGGATAAAGAAGTTGTGGTCCTTATGTACAATGGAATATCACTCAGCCATGAAATCAATGTCGTAAGGTTAGTAGCAGCATGATGAGTGGATTTAGGTACGACGATTCTAAGTGAAATATGTCAAACAAAAAAGGACACTTCTCATAAGGTATCACTGATAGAGGGAATGTAAAAACCGTTACACTTGAACTGAATTACAAAACAGAACAGAGTCACACATGCAGAAAACACACTATGGCTGCTTAACGGGAAAGGTGAGGTGGGGTGATACATAAAACAAGGGTATCAAATTAGTTCAGATACCGTTCCATAAACCCAATATGTAATAGACAAGACCTACTCCTTGCTCAGAGAACTGGACTCAACACGCCCTATTCACCACACAAGAATATATCTGATTAGTAAAAATCGTAAAACCTATGTATTGATATCTCTCTGTTAGTGTGTCAAGTGGATGTAAAGCGGCATAAACACAGCAGTGAAAAGCAGCTAAATCCCATTATGAAAATAAATTATTTTGAAAAACCCATGAAACAAAGACAGTGAAAGAGAGAGAAATTCTTACACAATGCGTTCAGGGGCTGTGATGCAACCTGGATTGACCATATCTAGACCCACAGCTGGATGAGACATAAGGATGGACACTCTTGGGGCTGAGAGGTTTGGTGAGGTTGGGTGAGCAAACGCAGACCCTTTAAAGTAATACTGTGTGGTACCCATCGCATGGGTCCCAAATCTCCAGGTTCAAGGGCATCTTCCTACATCAAAAACATGCATGAGAAACCCAGAAGATGGTACACCGTGTGATGGGGAAAGGTTTCTAAAACGCACCTCATTTCTCATCTCCTTGTGCCCGGGTTCGCCATTCCAGCCGCTTTACTAGCAAGCTCCCTACTTGGAGCATCAGCACCTTTATCCTCCTGTTCTGTAGAGGTTGCAATTTTTCCTGAGGATAAACGGGAAGACGTGGAACCAACGAGAGACTAGCTCTTGGTGTTGGGACAGGCACAGGTCACTCTATTTTCCCATCAGAAAGAAGAATTAACCACAGGCTCAGCCTGCCCCCCGGAAACAGAACAGGGCCTGAAGCCATTCTGCGATTTTGCGGCTAGCTCCCATAAAAACGAGTTGTAAAATGGAGGTTCAGGGCACTGCAATTCACAAACCTGCAGAGTTATTAATGATAACTCTCGTCCACAAATATATTGAGGGAAGGCAAAGAAAAGGATTTGAAATCAAGGCAGAATTGCAGGAAACAGATTTCAGGAGGTAGATACGAATCGCCTTTAAAGCACATGAAAAGCGGCAAAACGTTGACAATGATGCCCTTGGCCAAAAAGGGCGTATGCGTTTTTTCCTGAATATATTTAGGAAAAAACGCATGCGCCCTTTTTGGCCAACCAAGCAACCTGGAAAGGCAAATCAGCGCTACAAAGAAGTCTCGCTTCCCATCGGCCAAAAGGGCCATGCTGAAAAAAGTGTCAAAACCAGAAATGCAGGACAGGCCATGGAGAAATGGGAGCCTTGCTACACTGATGAGCGGGATGTAAATTGCCAAGAGCCACTCTGGAGAAGTGTCCGGTGAGTCCTGAAACATCTGAAAAACACAGCTTAGAGAGCATAGGGCACTTCCACTCATGGGGGTATAAATTGGGAAAATTAAAAATCAGCAAGACACAAGCACCCCAAAGTTTAGGGCTGCTCTGTTGACCAGGACCTCCACTTCATTCCACCTTAAATATCCCAGGAAAGAGAAAAATGGATAAAGAAGTTGTGGTCCTTATGTACAATGGAATATCACTCAGCCAGGAAATCAATGTCGTAAGGTTAGTAGCAGCATGATGAGTGGATTTAGGTACGACGATTCTAAGTGAAATAAGTCACACAGAAAAGGACACTTCTCATAAGGTATCACTGATAGAGGGAATGTAAAAACCGTTACACTTCAACTGAATTACAAAACAGAACAGAGTCACACATGCAGAAAACACACTATGGCTGCTTAACGGGAAAGGTGAGGTGGGGTGATACATAAAACAAGGGTATCAAATTAGCTCAGATATCGTTCCATAAACCCAATATGTAATAGACAAGACCTACTCCTTGCTCAGAGAACTGGACTCAACACGCCCTATTCACCGCACAAGAATATATCTGACTAATAATAATCGTAAAACCTATGTATTGATATCTCTCTCTTAGTGTGTCAAGTGGGTATAAAGCGGCATAAACACAGCAGTGAAAAGCAGCTAAACCCCATTATAAAAATAAATTACTTTGAAACACCCATGAAACAAAGACAGTGAAAGAGAGCGAAATTCTTACACAATGCGTTCAGGGGCTGTGATGCAACCTGGATTGACCATATCTAGACCCACAGCTGGATGAGACATAAGGGTGGACACTCTTGGGGCTGAGAGGTTTGGTGAGGTTGGGTGAGCAAACGCAGACCCTTTAAAGTAATACTGCGTGGTACCCATCGCATGGGTCCCAAATCTCCAGGTTCAAGGGCATCTTCCTACATCAAAAACATGCATGAGAAACCCAGAAGATGGTACACCGTGTGATGGGGAAAGGTTTCTAAAACGCACCTCATTTCTCATCTCCTTGTGCCCGGGTTCGCCATTCCAACCGCTTTACTAGCAAGCTCCCTACTTGGAGCATCAGCACCTTTAACATCCTGTTCCGTACAGGTTGCAATTTGTCCTGAGGATAAACGGGAAGACGTGGAACCAACGAGAGACTAGCTCTTGTTGTTGGGACAGGCACAGGTCACTCTATTTTCCCATCAGAAAGAAGAATTAACCACAGGCTCAGCCTGCCCCCCGGAACCAGAACAGGGCCTGAAGCCATTCTGTGATTTTGCGGCCAGCTCCCATAAAAACGAGTTGTAAAATGGAGGTTCGGGGCACTGCAATTCACAAACCTGCAGAGTTATAAATGATAACTCTCGTCCACAAATATATTGAGGGAAGGCAAAGAAGAGGATTTGAAATCAAGGCAGAATTGCACGAAACAGATTTCAGGAGGTAGATACGAATCGCCTTTAAAGCACATGAAAAGCGGCAAAACGTTGACAATGATGCCCTTGGCCAAAAAGGGCGTATGCGTTTTTTCCTGAATATATTCAGGAAAAAACGCATACGCCCTTTTTGGCCAACCAAGCAACCTGGAAAGGCAAATCAGCGCTACAAAGAAGTCTCGCTTCCCATCGGTCAAATGGGCCATGCTGAAAAAATGTCAAAACCAGAAATGCAGGATAGGCCATGGAGAAATGGGAGCCTTGCTACACTGATGGGCGGGATGTAAATTGCCAAGAGCCACTCTGGAGAACTGTCCGGTGAGTCCTGAAACATCTGAAAAACACAGCTCAGAGAGCATAGGGCACTTCCACTCATGGGGTTATAAATTGGGAAAATTAAAAATCAGCAAAACATAAGCACCCCAAAGTTTAGGGCTGCTCTGTTGACCAGGACCTCCACTTCATTCCACCTTAAATATCCCAGGAAAGAGAAAAATGGATAAAGAAGTTGTGGTCCTTATGTACAATGGAATATCACTCAGCCATGAAATCAATGTCGTAAGGTTAGTAGCAGCATGATGAGTGGATTTAGGTATGACGATTCTAAGTGAAATAAGTCACACAGAAAAGGACACTTCTCATAAGGTATCACTGATAGAGGGAATGTAAAAACCGTTACACTTGAACTGAATTACAAAACAGAACAGAGTCACACATGCAGAAAACACACTATGGCTGCTTAACGGGAAAGGTGAGGTGGGGTGATACATAAAACAAGGGTATCAAATTAGCTCAGATACCGTTCCATAAACCCAATATGTAATAGACAAGACCTACTCCTTGCTCAGAGAACTGGACTCAACACGCCCTATTCACCACACAAGAATATATCTGATTAGTAAAAATCGTAAAACCTATGTATTGATATCTCTCTGTTAGTGTGTCAAGTGGATGTAAAGCGGCATAAACACAGCAGTGAAAAGCAGCTAAATCCCATTATGAAAATAAATTATTTTGAAAAACCCATGAAACAAAGACAGTGAAAGAGAGAGAAATTCTTACACAATGCGTTCAGGGGCTGTGATGCAACCTGGATTGACCATATCTAGACCCACAGCTGGTTGAGACATAAGGATGGACACTCTTGGGGCTGAGAGGTTTGGTGAGGTTGGGTGAGCAAACGCAGACCCTTTAAAGTAATACTGCGTGGTACCCATCGCATGGGTCCCAAATCTCCAGGTTCAAGGGCATCTTCCTACATCAAAAACATGCATGAGAAACCCAGAAGATGGTACACCGTGTGATGGGGAAAGGTTTCTAAAACGCACCTCATTTCTCATCTCCTTGTGCCCGGGTTCGCCATTCCAGCCGCTTTACTAGCAAGCTCCCTACTTGGAGCATCAGCACCTTTATCCTCCTGTTCCGTAGAGGTTGCAATTTTTCCTGAGGATAAACGGGAAGACGTGGAACCAACGAGAGACTAGCTCTTGGTGTTGGGACAGGCACAGGTCACTCTATTTTCCCATCAGAAAGAAGAATTAACCACAGGCTCAGCCTGCCCCCCGGAACCAGAACAGGGCCTGAAGCCATTCTGCGATTTTGCGGCCAGCTCCCATAAAAACGAGTTGTAAAATGGAGGTTCAGGGCACTGCAATTCACAAACCTGCAGAGTTATTAATGATAACTCTCGTCCACAAATATATTGAGGGAAGGCAAAGAAAAGGATTTGAAATCAAGGCAGAATTGCAGGAAACAGATTTCAGTAGGTAGATACGAATCGCCTTTAAAGCACATGAAAAGCGGCAAAACGTTGACAATGATGCCCTTGGCCAAAAAGGGCGTATGCGTTTTTTCCTGAATATATTTAGGAAAAAACGCATGCGCCCTTTTTGGCCAACCAAGCAACCTGGAAAGGCAAATCAGTGCTACAAAGAAGTCTCGCTTCCCATCGGCCAAAAGGGCCATGCTGAAAAAAGTGTCAAAACCAGAAATGCAGGACAGGCCATGGAGAAATGGGAGCCTTGCTACACTGATGGGCGGGATGTAAATTGCCAAGAGCCACTCTGGAGAAGTGTCCGGTGAGTCCTGAAACATCTGAAAAACACAGCTTAGAGAGCATAGGGCACTTCCACTCATGGGGGTATAAATTGGGAAAATTAAAAATCAGCAAGACACAAGCACCCCAAAGTTTAGGGCTGCTCTGTTGACAAGGACCTCCACTTCATTCCACCTTAAATATCCCAGGAAAGAGAAAAATGGATAAAGAAGTTGTGGTCCTTATGTACAATGGAATATCACTCAGCCAGGAAATCAATGTCGTAAGGTTAGTAGCAGCAGGATGAGTGGATTTAGGTACGACGATTCTAAGTGAAATAAGTCACACAGAAAAGGACACTTCTCATAAGGTATCACTGATAGAGGGAATGTAAAAACCGTTACACTTGAACTGAATTAAAAAACAGAACAGAGTCACACATGCAGAAAACACACTATGGCTGCTTAACGGGAAAGGTGAGGTGGGGTGATACATAAAACAAGGGTATCAAATTAGCTCAGATATCGTTCCATAAACCCAATATGTAATAGACAAGACCTACTCCTTGCTCAGAGAACTGGACTCAACACGCCCTATTCACCGCACAAGAATATATCTGACTAATAATAATCGTAAAACCTATGTATTGATATCTCTCTGTTAGTGTGTCAAGTGGGTATAAAGCGGCATAAACACAGCAGTGAAAAGCAGCTAAACCCCATTATAAAAATAAATTACTTTGAAACACCCATGAAACAAAGACAGTGAAAGAGAGCGAAATTCTTACACAATGCGTTCAGGGGCTGTGATGCAACCTGGATTGACCATATCTAGACCCACAGCTGGATGAGACATAAGGGTGGACACTCTTGGGGCTGAGAGGTTTGGTGAGGTTGGGTGAGCAAACGCAGACCCTTTAAAGTAATACTGCGTGGTACCCATCGCATGGGTCCCAAATCTCCAGGTTCAAGGGCATCTTCCTACATCAAAAACATGAATGAGAAACCCAGAAGATGGTACACCGTGTGATGGGGAAAGGTTTCTAAAACGCACCTCATTTCTCATCTCCTTGTGCCCGGGTTCGCCATTCCAGCCGCTTTACTAGCAATCTCCCTACTTGGAGCATCAGCACCTTTAACCTCCTGTTCCATACAGGTTGCAATTTGTCCTGAGGATAAACGGGAATACGTGGAACCAACGAGAGACTGGCTCTTGGTGTTGGGACAGGCACAGTTCACTCTATTTTCCCATCAGAAAGAAGAATTAACCACAGGCTCAGCCTGCCCCCCGGAACCAGAACAGGGCCTGAAGCCATTCTGCGATTTTGTGGCCAGCTCACATAAAAACGAGTTGTAAAATGGAGGTTAAGGGCACTGCAATTCACAAACCTGCAGAGTTATCAATGATAACTCTCGTCCACAAATATATTGAGGGAAGGCAAAGAAGAGGATTTGAAATCAAGGCAGAATTGCAGGAAACAGATTTCAGGAGGTTGATTCGAATCGCCTTGAAAGCACATGAAAAGCGGCAAAACGTTGACAATGATGCCCTTGGCCAAAAAGGGCGTATGCGTTTTTTCCTGAATATATTCAGGAAAAAACGCATACGCCCTTTTTGGCCAACCAAGCAACCTGGAAAGGCAAATCAGCGCTACAAACAAGTCTCGCTTCCCATCGGTCAAAAGGGCCACGCTGAAAAAAGTGTCAAAACCAGAAATGCAGGACAGGCCATGGAGAAATGGGAGCCTTGCTACACTGATGGGCGGGATGTAAATTGCCAACAGCCACTCTGGAGAAGTGTACGGTGAGTCCTGAAACATCTAAAAAACACAGCTTAGAGAGCATAGGGCACTCCCACTCATGGGGGTATGAATTGGGAAAATGAAAAATCAGCAAGACACAAGCACCCCAAAGTTTAGGGCTGCTCTGTTGACCAGGACCTCCACTTCATTCCACCTTAAATATCCCAGGAAAAAGAAATATGGATAAAGAAGTTGTGGTCCTTATGTACAATGGAATATCACTCAGCCATGAAATCAATGTCATAATGTTAGTAGCAGCATGATGAGTGGATTTAGGTACGACGATTCTAAGTGAAATAAGTCACACAGAAAAGGACACTTCTCATAAGGTATCACTGATAGAGGGAATGTAAAAACCGTTACACTTGAACTGAATTACAAAACAGAACAGAGTCACACATGCAGAAAACACACTATGGCTGCTTAACGGGAAAGGTGAGGTGGGGTGATACATAAAACAAGGGTATCAAATTAGCTCAGATACCATTCCATAAACCCAATATGTAATAGACAAGACCTACTCCTTGCTCAGAGAACTGGACTCAACACGCCCTATTCACCGCACAAGAATATATCTGACTAATAATAATCGTAAAACCTATGTATTGATATCTCTCTGTTAGTGTGTCAAGTGGGTGTAAAGCGGCATAAACACAGCAGTGAAAAGCCGCTAAACCCCATTATAAAAATAAATTACTTTGAAACACCCATGAAACAAAGACAGTGAAAGAGAGAGAAATTCTTACACAATGCGTTCAGGGGCTGTGATGCAACCTGGATTGACCATATCTAGACTCACAGCTGGATCAGACATAACGGTGGACACTCTTGGGGCTGAGAGGTTTGGTGAGGTTGGGTGAGCAAACGCAGACCCTTTAAAGTAATACTGCATGGTACCCATCGCATGGGTCCCAAATCTCCAGGTTCAAGGGCATCTTCCTACATCAAAAACATGCATGAGAAACCCAGAAGATGGTACACCGTGTGATGGGGAAAGGTTTCTAAAACGCACCTCATTTCTCATCGCCTTGTGCCCGGGTTCGCCATTCCAGCCGCTTTCCTAGCAAGCTCCCTACTTGGAGCATCAGCACCTTTAACCTCCTGTTCCGTACAGGTTGCAATTTGTCCTTAGGATAAACGGGAAGACGTGGAACCAACGAGAGACTAGCTCTTGGTGTTGGGACAGGCACAGGTCACTCTTTTTTCCCATCAGAAAGAAGAATTAACCACAGGCTCAGCCTGCCCCCCGGAACCAGAACAGGGCCTGAAGCCATCCTGCGATTTTGCCGCCAGCTCCCATAAAAACGAGTTGTAAAATGGAGGTTCAGAGCACTGCAATTCACAAACCCGCAGAGTTATAAATGATAACTCTCGTCCACAAATATATTGAGGGAAGGCAAAGAAGAGGATTTGAAATCAAGGCAGAATTGCAGGAAACAGATTTCAGGAGGTAGATTCGAATCGCCTTTAAAGCACATGAAAAGCGGCAAAACGTTGACAATGATGCCCTTGGCCAAAAAGGGCGTATGCGTTTTTTCCTGAATATATTCAGGAAAAAACGCATACGCCCTTTTTGGCCAACCAAGCAACCTGGAAAGGCAAATCAGTGCTACAAAGAAGTCTCGCTTCCCATCGGTCAAAAGGGCCATGCTGAAAAAAGTGTCAAAACCAGAAATGCAGGACAGGCCATGGAGAAATGGGAGCCTTGCTACACTGATGGGCGGGATGGAAATTGCCAAGAGCCACTCTGGAGAAGTGTCCGGTGAGTCCTGAAACATCTGAAAAACACAGCTTAGAGAGCATAGGGCACTTCCACTCATGGGGGTATAAATTGGGAAAATTAAAAATCAGCAAGACACAAGCACCCCAAAGTTTAGGGCTGCTCTGTTGACCAGGACCTTCACTTCATTCCACCTTAAATATCCCAGGAAAAAGAAATATGGATAAAGAAGTTGTGGTCCTTATGTACAATGGAATATCACTCAGCCATGAAATCAATGTCATAATGTTAGTAGCAGCATGATGAGTGGATTTAGGTACGATGATTCTAAGTGAAATAAGTCACACAGAAAAGGACACTTCTCATAAGGTATCACTGATAGAGGGAATGTAAAAACCGTTACACTTGAACTGAATTACAAAACAGAACAGAGTCACACATGCAGAAAACAGACTATGGCTGCTTAACGGGAAAGGTGAGGTGGGGTGATACATAAAACAAGGGTATCAAATTAGCTCAGATACCGTTCCATAAACCCAATATGTAATAGACAAGACCTACTCCTTGCTCAGAGAACTGCACTCAACACGCCCTATTCACCGCACAAGAATATATCTGACTAGTAATAATCGTAAAGCCTATGTATTGATATCTCTCTGTTAGTGTGTCAAGTGGGTGTAAAGCGGCATAAACACAGCAGTGAAAAGCAGCTAAACCTCATTATAATAATAAATTACTTTTAAAAACCCATGAAACAAAGACAGTGAAAGAGAGAGAAATTCTTACACAATGCGTTCAGGGGCTGTGATGCAACCTGGATTGACCATACCTAGACACACAGCTGGATGAGACATAAGGGTGGACACTCTTGGGGCTGAGAGGTTTGGTGAGGTTGGGTGAGCAAACGCAGACCCTTTAAAGTAATACTGCGTGGAACCCATCGCATGGGTCCCAAATCTCCAGGTTCAAGGGCATCTTCCTACATCGAAAACATGCATGAGAAACCCAGAAGATGGTACACCATGTGATGGGGAAAGGTTTCTAAAACGCACCTCATTTCTCATCTCCTTGTGCCCGGGTTCGCCATTCCAGCCGCTTTACTAGCAATCTCCCTACTTGGAGCATAAGCACCTTTAACTTCCTGTTTCGTACAAGTTGCAATTTGTCCTGAGGATGAACGGGAAGACGTGGAACCGATGAGAGACTAGCTCTTGGTTTTGGGACAGGCACAGGTCACTCTATTTTCCCATCAGGAAGAAGAATTAACCACAGGCGCAGCCTGCGCCCCGGAACAAGAACAGGGCCTGAAACCATCCTGCGCTTTTGCGGCCAGCTCCCAAAAAAGCGAGTTGAAAAATGGAGCTCAGGGGCACTGCAACTCAAAACCTGCAGAGTTATAAATGATAACTCTCGTCCACAAATATATTGAGGGAAGGCAACGAAGAGGATTTGAAATCAAGGCAGAATTGCAGGAAACAGATTTCAGGAGGTAGATACGAATCGCTTTTAAAGCACATGAAAAGCGGCAAAACGTCGACAATTATGCCTTTTGCCAAAAAGGGCGTATGCGTTTTTTCCTGAATATATTCAGGAAAAAACGCATACGCCCTTTTTGGCCAACCAAGCAACCTGGAAAGGCAAATCAGTGGTACAAAGCATTCTCGCTTCCCATCGGTCAAACGGACCATGCTGAAAAAAGTGTCAAAACCAGAAATGCAAGACAGGCCATGGAGAAATGAGAGCCTTGCTACGCTGATGGGCCGGATGTAAATTGCCAACAGCCACTCTGGAGAAGTGTACGGTGTGTCCTGAAACATCGAAAAAATACAGCTTAGAGAACATAGGGCACTTCCACTCATGGGCGTATAAATTGGGAAAATTAAAAATCAGGAAGACACAGGCACCCCAAAGTTTAGGGCTGCTCTGTTGACAAGAACCTCCACGTCATGACACCTGAAATATCCCAGGAAAGAGAAAAATGGATAAAGAAGTGGTGGTCCTTATGTACAATGGAATAACACTCAGCCATGAAATCTATGTCATAAGGCTAGTAGCAGCATGATGAGTGGATTTAGGTACGACGATTCTAAGTGAAATAAGTCACACAGAAAAAGACACTTATCATAAGCTATCACTTATAGAGGGAATATAAAAACCGCTACTTGAACTGAATTACAAAGCAGAACAGAGTCACACGTTTAGAAAACACACTATGGCTGCTTAACGGGAAAGGTGAGGTGGGGTGATGCATAAAACAAGGGTTTCAAATTATCTGAGATACCGTTCCATAAACCCAATACATAATAGACAAGAACTACTCCTTGCTCAGAGAACAGGACTCAACACACCCTATTCACCGCAAAAGAATATATTTGATTAGTAGTAATCTTAAAACCTATGTATTGATATCTCTCTGTTAGTGTGTCAAGTGGGTGTAAAGCCGCATAAACACAGTAGTGAAAAGCAGCTAAACCCCATTATAAAAATAAATTACTTTTAAAAACTCATGATACAAAGACAGTGAAAGAGAGAGAAATTCTTACACAATTCGTTCAGGGGCTGTGATGCAACCTGGATCGACCATATCTAGACCCACAGCTGGGTGAGACATAAGGGTGGACACTCTTGCGGCTGAGAGGTTTGGTGAGGTTGGATGAGCCAACGCAGACCCTTTAAAGTAATACTGCGTGACACCCATCGCATGGGTCCCAAATCTCCAGGTTCAAGGGCATCTTCCTACATCAAAAACATGCATGAGAAACCCAGAAGATGGTACACCATGTGATCGGGAAAGGTTTCTAAAATGCACCTCATTTATCATCTCCTTGTGCTCGGGTTCGCCATTCCAGCCACTTTCCTAGCAATCTCCCTACTTGGAGCATCAGCACCTTTAACCTCCTGTTCCGTACAGGTTGCAATTTGTACTGAGGATGAACGGGAAGAGGGGGAACCAATGAGAGACTAGATCTAGGTGTTGGGACAAGCACAGGTCACTCTATTTTCCCTTCAGAAAGAAGAATTAACCACAGGCTCAGCCTGCCCCCCGGAAGTAGAACAGGGCCTGAAGCAATCCTGCGCTTTTGCGGCCAACTCCCAAAAAAGCGAGTTGAAAAATGGATCTCAGGGGCACTGCAATTCACAAACCTGCAGAGTTATCAATGATAACTCTCGTCCACAAATATATTGAGGGAAGGCAACGAAGAGGATTTGAAAGCAAGGCAGAATTGCAGAAACAGACTTAAGGAGGTAGATTCGAATCGCCTTTAAAGCAAATGAAAAGCGGCAAAACGTTGACAATGATACCCTTGGCCAAAAAGGGCGTATGCGTTTTTTCCTGAATATATTCAGGAAAAAACGCATACGCCCTTTTTGGCCAACCAAGCAACCTGGAAAGGCAAATCAGCGCTACAAAGAAGTCTCGCTTCCCATCGGTCAAAAGGGCCATGCTGAAAAAAGTGTCAAAACCAGAAATGCAGGACAGGCCATGGAGAAATGGGAGCCTTGCTACACTGATGGGCGGGATGTAAATTGCCAACAGCCACTCTGGAGAAGTGTACGGTGTGTCCTGAAACATCTAAAAAACACAGCTTAGAGAGCATAGGGCATTTCCACTCATGGGCGTATAAATTGGGAAAACTAAAAATCAGCAAGACATAGGCACACCAAAGTTTAGGGCTGCTCTGTTGACAAGAACCTCCTCTTCATTACACCTTAAATATCCCAGGAAATAGGAAAATGGATAACGATGTTGTGGTCCTTATGTACAAGGGAATATCACTCAGCCATGAAATCAATGTCATAAGGCTATTAGCAGCATGATGAGTGGATTTATGTTCGACGATTCTAAGTGAAATAAGTCACACAGAAAAAGACACTTATCATAAGATATCACTTGTAGAGGGAATGTAAAAACCGTTACACTTGAACTGAATTACAAAACAGAACAGAGTCACACATGCAGAAAACACACTATGGCTGCTTAACGGGAAAGGTGAGGTGGGGTGATGCATAAAACAAGGGTTTCATATTAGCTCAAATACCGATCCATAAACCCAATATGTAATAGACAAGACCTACTCCTTGCTCAGTGAAGTGGATGCAACACCCCCTATTCAACGAACAAGAATATATCTGACTAGTAAAAATCTTAAAACCTATGTATTGATTTCTCTCTGTAAGTGAATCAAGTGGGTGTAAAGGGGCATAAACACAGCAGTGAAAAGCAGCTAAACCCCATTATAAAAATAAATTACTTTAAAATCCGAAAAAACAGAGACAGTGATAGAGGGAGAAATTTTTACATAATTCGTTCCGGGGCTGTGATGCAACCTGGTGTGACCATATCTAGACCCACAGCTGGATGAGAAATAAAGCTGGACCCTCTTGGGGCTGAAGGTCTCTTTCCCTATTTACCAGATTGGGAACGTAGAAAGGCTGCCACCCTCTGGCCGTTACCTGCAAAAGCAGCTTTAAAACCTGTGCTAATGGTCACTTCATATGAACAAGTACTTCAGGGCTGTAAATGAAACGTGCCCTCAAAATGTCTTGAGGGAGGTAATGGCCAAAAATTTTCAAAATGTGACACTTACTTTAAGAAAACACTTTGAAGAACTAAGCTGTAATCACAGTTTGATAAATAAAAAGGGCATGCTTTAAAGCTCAATTTCAACAGATTATGGGACACATGCAAATTCAACCACAGATAGGTATCAGCTCGCACCTGTTAGAATAACCATCAGCAAGAAAACTACAAACAATAAATATTGAAGGTGTTTTGGAGAAATGCATACCCTCAATTTTAAGTGGGACGTAACCTGGAAAGAGCCACTAATGAGAACTGAATGGTGGTGCCTTTAAAACATACACACTGAGCTACCATATGATACAGCAAGCCCACTCCTTGGCCTATAACATAAGAAGATATAACTGGAAAGACACAGGCAAGCAAATGTGCATTGCAGCAGTATTACAATAGCCAAGACATGGAGGCAACCAGAAAGTCCATCAAGAGGTGCGTGGCCAAAGAAGAACTGGTACACGTACAGATGGAATATTAGCCAGGGAAAAAAATGAAACAATGCCATTTGCAGCACCATGTATGATTCTTGAGGTAATCAGGCAAATTGTACTAAGTCAGAAAGCAAAAGACACATATCCTATAATATCACTTATAGGTCTTAGCTAAAAATTGATACCAATGAAGATATTTCCACAGAGAAATGCAATCACAGATTCATTAAACAAACTTATGGTTCACCAAATGGAAAGGTGTGAGGATTGGATACATTAGGATATTGGGGTTAAGATAGATATAGAAACACATGTGAAATATGTAATCACCAAAGATCTACGTAATACCAAGACAAGACTACTCAACATCGTGTCATAACCTACATGGGAAAATGATCCAAAGAAGAATAGATATATGTATATGTTTAAAAGAACCACATCTTTCACACCTAGAAGAAACAAAACATTTTAATTAAATTTGCTCTGACAAAAAATAAAAATTAAATTAAAAAAAGAACAAGAAGTAATGAGACATAAACTTAAGGGGCTATTTGCTGGCACATTGCATTCTAATTTACAACCAGAACATGACTTCCATTAAGGCTCTGTCATCACTAATAAAGCAGCTTTATAAGCAATGTTGAAGGTAGCTTAAAAGAAGTCTCACTAATTATTGATAGTAACAAGGAAACAAAGAAAAGTAAAAATCTCACTGCAAAAAGTATACATAGGGTAAGGATAGTAGATCAAACACTTATTAAACTTCTGTAAAGAATAAAAGACAACAGTAGTATGTTTTTTTAAAAAGAGAGGGCCCAAATAAATCTGAAATGAAAGAGATGATGTTACAACGGACACCACAGAAATACAAAGTATCCTAAGATACACACAGGGTAACTCAGGGCTCAGACTGGACGGAGCCCACTCTCCAGTCCCCTGTACATGACTTACAGGAGCCTCAGGAACTGAGGAGGGGGTCCCTGAGGAGAGGCTCAAGATAGAATATGGTAGACATTAACATGACTGCATTCATCTTAAACATGCCTGAACTACATTCACACGAGATGATTTTGTCCTGTATGTACATCGGCACCTCTAGTTGGAACTGCAGATCTTTGGCTTCAACACCTCTACTGACAACATTAGCGTCACCTGCTGTGGACCGTCTCCTATAGGATTTCTAGAATCACAAAACATCGAAGCTTCACAGGACCCAGAGTCTGTGCAACTCCACACAGAGTCTCAGAGTCTCAACTCCACTCAGATACTCCACTCTTGGAGGGCACACACAAAGGAGTGTGCACATCAGGACCCAGGGGAAGGAGCAATGACCCTGTAGGAGAATGACCAGAACTACCTGCTACTTTTAGAGGGTCTCCTGCAGAGGCAGGTGGTGGCTGTGGCTGTGGCTCACCGTGAGGACAACGACACTGGCAGCAGAAGTTCTGGGAAATACTCCTTGGTGTGAGCCCTCCCAGAGTCCGCCATTAGCCCCACCAAGAGCAAGGTAGGCTCCAGGGCTGGGTCGCCTCAGGCCAAACAACCAACAGGGAGGGAACCCAGCCCCATGCATCAGCAGACAAGCGGATTAAACTTTTTATTAAAGTTTTATTTAATCCGTAGACAAGCGGATTAAAGCTCTGCCCACCAAAGCAACACCCAGCTCTACCCACCACCAGTCCTTCCCATCAGGAAGCTTGCACAAGCCTCTAAGATAGACTCATCCACCGGAGAGCAGACAGCAGAAGCAAGAAGAACTACAATTCTGCAGCCTGTGGAAGGAAAACCACATTCACAGAAAGATAGACAAAATGAAAAGGCAGAGGACTTTATACCAGATCAAGGAACAAGATAAAACCCCAGAAAAAAAACGAAATGAGGTGGAGATAGGGAACCTTCCAGAAAAAAAATTCAGAATAATGATAGTGAAGTTGAGCCAAGACCTTGGAAAAAGAAAGGAGGCAAAGATCGAGAAGATGCAAGAAATGTTTAACAAAGACCTAGAAGAATTAAGGAACAAACACCTAGAAGAATTAAAGAACAAACAAACAGAGGTGAACAATGGAATAACTGAAATGAAAAATACACTAGAAGGAATCAGTAGCAGAATAACTGTGGCAGAAGAACGGATAAGTGACCTGGAAGACAGAAAGGTGGAAATCACTGCCATGGAACAGAATAAAGAAAAAGAATGAAAATAAACGAAGACACCCCAAGAGTCCTCTGGGACAACATTAAACGCAACAACATTCGCATTATAGGGGTCCCAGAAGGAGAAGAGAGAGAGAAAGGACCCGAGAATATATTTAAAGAGATAATGGTCAAAAACTTCCCTAGCATGGGAAAAGAAATAGCCACCCAAGTCCAGAAGCACAGAGTGTCCCAGGCAGGATAAACCAAAGGAGAAAAATGACAAGACACATAGTAATCAAATTGACAAAAATTAACGACAAAGAAAAATGATTGAAAGCAGCAAGGGAAAAATGACAAATAACATACAAGGGAACTCCCATAAGGATAACAACTGATTTCTCAGCAGAAAATCTACAAGCCAGAAGGAAGTGGCATGATAAATTTAAAGTGATGAAAGGGAAGAACCTACAACCAAGAGTACTCCACCCTGCAAAGAGCTCATTCAGATTTGATGGAGAAATCAAAAGCCTTACAGACAAGCAAAAGCTAAGAGAATTCAGCACCATGAAACCAGCTCTACACCAAATGCTAAAGGAACTTCTCTAAGTGGGAAACACAAGAGAAGAAAAGGACCCACCAAGACAAACCCATAACAATTAAGAAAATAGTAGTAGGAACATACATATCGATAATTACCTTAAACGTGAATGCACTACATGTTCCAACCAAAAGACACAGGCTCGCTGAATGGATACAAAAACAAGACCCATATATATGCTGTCTACAAGAGATCCATTTCAGACCTAGGGACACATACAGACTCAAAGTGAGGCGATGGAAAAATATATTCTATGCAAATGAAAATCAAAAGAAAGCTGGAGTAGCAATACTCATATCAGATAAAATAGACTTTAAAATAAAGAATGTTACAAGAGACAAGGAAAGGCACTACATAATGGTCAGGGGATCAATCCAAGAAGAAGATATAACAATTATAAATATATATGTACCCAAAATAGGAGCAGCTCAATGTATAAGGCAACTGCTAACAGCTATAAAAGAGGAAATCGACAGTAACACAATAATAGCGGGGGACTTTAACAGCTCACTTACACCAGTGGAGATCAGCCAGACAGAAAATTAATAAGGAAACACAAGCTTTAAATGACACAATAGACCAGATAGAGTTAATTGATATTTATAGGACATTCCATCCAAAAACAGCAGATTACACGTTCTTCTCAACTGCACACGGAACATTCTCCAGGATAGATCACATCTTGGGTCACAGATAAAGCCTCAGTAAATTTAAGAAAACTGAAATCATATCAAGCAGCTGTTCCGACCACAATGCTATGAGATTAGAAATCAATTACACGGAAAAAACCGTAAAAAACACAAACACATGGAGGCTAAACAATACGTTACTAAATAACCAAGAGATCACTGAAGAAATCAAAGAGGAAATCAAAAACTACCTAGAGACAAATGACAACAAAAACACGATGATCCAAAACCTATGGGATGCAGCAAAAGGAGTTCTAAGAGGGAAGTTTATAGCAATACAAGCCTACCTCAAGAAACAAGAAAAATCTCAAATAAACAATCTAACCTTACACCTAGAGGAACTAGAGAAAGAAGAACAAAACCCAAAGTTAGTAGAAGGAAAGAAATCATAAAGATCAGAGCAGAAATAAATGAAAAAGAAACAAAGAAAACGAAAGCAAAGATCAATAAAACTAAAAGCTGGTTCTTTGAGAAGATAAGCAAAAATGATCAACCTCTAGCCGGACTCCAGAAAAAGAGGGAGAGGACGCAAATCAACAAAATTAGAAGTGAAAAAGCAGAAGTTATAACAGACACCACAGGAATACAAAGCATCCTAAGAGACTACTACAAGCAACTCTAGGCCAATAAAATGGATAATCTGGAAGAAATGGACAAATTCTTAGAAAGGGATAACCTTCTAAGACTGAACCAGGAAGAAATAGAAAATATGAACAAACCTATCACAAGCAATGAAATTGAAACTGTGATTAAAAATCTTCCAACAAACAAAAGTCCAGAACCAGATGGCATCACAGGTGAATTCTATCAAACATTTAGAGCAGAGCTAACACCCAACCTTCTCAAATTCTTCAAAACAATTGCAGCGGAAGGAACACTCCCAAACTCATTCTATGAGACCACCATCACCCTGATACCAAAATCAGACAGAGATACTACAAGGAAAGAAAATTATAGACCAATATCACTGATGAATATAGATGTAAAAATCCTCAACAAAATACTAGCAAACAGAATCGAACAACACATGAAAAGGATCATACACCATGATCAAGTGGGGTTTATCCCAGGGATGCGAGGATTCTTCAATATACACAAATCAATGTGATACACCATATTAACAAATTGTAGAATAAAAGCATATGATCATCTCAATAGATGAAGGAAAAGATTTTGAGAAAATTCAACACTCATTTACGATAAAAACTCTGCAGAGTGTGGGCCTAGAGGGAAACTACCTCAACATAATAAAGGCCATATATGACAAACCCACAGCAAACAGCATTCTCAATGGTGAAAAACTGAAAGCGTTTCCTCTAAGATCAGGAACAAGACGAGGATGTCCACTCTCACCACTGCTATTCAACATAGTTTTGGAAGTCCTAGCCATGGCAATCAGAGAAGAAAAAGAAATAAAAGGAATACAAAAAGGAAAAGAAGAAGTAAAATTGTCACTGTTCGCAGATGACATGATATCATAGATAGAGAATCCTAAAGATGCCACCAGAAAACCACTGGAGCTAATCAATGAATTTGGTAAAGTTGCAGGATACAAAATTAATGCACAGAAATTGCTTGCATTCCTATACACTAACAATGAAAGATCAGAAAGAGAAATTAAGGAAACAATCCCATTACCACTGCAACAAAAAGAATAAAATACCTAGGAATAAACCTACCTAAGGAAGTAAAAGACCTGTACTCAGAAAACTATAAGACACTGATGAAAGAAATCAAAGATGATATAAACAGATGGAGACATATACCATGTTCTCGGATTAGAAGAATCAATATTGTGAAAATGACTATACTACCCAAAGCAATCTACAGATTCAATGCAATCCCGATCAAAATACCTTTGGCATTTTCTACAGAACAAGAAAAAAAAATCTTAAAATTTGTAGGGAGACACAAAAGACCCTGGATAGCCAAAGCAGTCTTGAGGGGGGAAAAAAAAGAGCTGGAGGAATCAGACTTCCAGACTTCAGACTATATTGCAAAGCTACAGTAATCAAGATAATATGGTACTGACAGAAGAACAGAAATATAGGTCAATAGAACAGGATAGAAAGCACAGAGATAAACCCACGTACCTATGGTTCACTAATCTATGACAAAGGAGGCAAGGGTATACAATGGAGAAAAGACAGTGTCTTCAGCAAGTGGTGCTGGGAAAACTGGGCAGTTACATGTAAAAGAATGAAATTAGTACACTCCCTAACACCATACACAAAAATAAACTCAAAATGGATTAGAGACCTAAATATAAGACCAGCCACTATAAAACTCTTAGAGGAAAACATAAGCAGAACAGTCTATGACATAAATCACAGCAAGATCCTTTTTGACCCACCTCCTAGAGAAATGGAAATAAAAACAAAAATAAAAAAATGGGACCGAATGAAACATAAATTCTTTTGCACAGCAAAGGAAAACATAAGCAAGATGAAAAGACAACCATCAGAATGGGAGAAAATATTTTCAAATGAAGCAAATGGCAAAGGATTAATCTCCAAAAAGCAGCTCATGTAGCTCAATATCACAAAACCAAACAACCCAATCCAAAAATGGGCAGAAGACCTAAATAGACATTTCTCCAAAGAAGATATACAGGTTGCCAACAAACACATGAAAGGATGCTGAACATCACTAATCATTAGAGAAATGCAAATCAAAACTACAGTGAGGTATCACCTCACACCAGTCAGAATGGCCATCATCAAAAAATCTACCAACAATAAATGCTGGAGAGGCATTTATTGGAGCAAAGGGAACCCTCTTGCACTGTTGGTGGGAATGTAAATTGATATAGCCACTAGGGAGAACGGTATGGGGGTTCCTTAAAAACTAAAAATAGAACTACCATACAACCCAGCAAACCCACTCCTGGACATTTACCCTGAGAAAACCATAATTCAAAAAGAGTCATGTACCACAACGTTCACTGTAGCTCTATTTACAATAGCCAGGACATGGAAGCAACCTAAGTGTCCATCAACAGATAAATGGATAAGGAAGATGTGGCACAAATATACAATGGAACATTATTCAGCCATAAAAAGAAACGAAATTGAGTTACTTTTAGTGAGGTGGATGGATCTAGAGTCTGTCCTACAGAGTGAAGTAAGTCAGAAAGAGAAAAACAAATACCGTATGCTAACACATATATATGGAATCTTAAAAAAAAAAAGTTTATGAAGAACCTAGGGGCAGGAAAGGATTAAGGACACAGACGTAGAGAAAGGACTTGAGGACATGGGGAGAGGGAAGGGTAAGCTGGGACAAAGTGAGAGAGTGGTATGGACATATATACACTACCAAATGTAAAATTGATAGCTACTGGGAAGCAGCCACATAGCACAGGGAGATCAGCTCTGTGCTTTGTGACCACCTAAAAGGGTGGGATAAGGGAGTGAGAGGGAGGTGCAAGAGGGAGGGGATATGGTGTTATATGTATACGCACAGCTGATTCACTTTTTTATACAGCAGAAACTAACACACAATTGTAAAGCAATTATACTCCAATAAAGATGTAAAAGAAAAAAAAAAGCCCAGAGATAAACCTACACACCTATGGCCCACTAAACTATGACAAAGGAGGCAAGGGTATACAAAGGAGAAAAGACAGTCTCTTCAATAAGTGGTGCTGGGAAAAATGGACAGCTACATGTAAAAGAATGAAATTAGAACACTCCCTAACACCATACACAAAAAATAAACTCAAAATGGATTAGAGACCGAAATGTAAGACCAGACACTATAAAACTCTTAGAGGAAAACATAGGAAGAATACTCTTTGACATAAATCACAGCAAGATCTTTTTTGATCCACCTCCTAGAGTAATGGAATAAAAAAAAAAATAAACATATGGGAGCAAATGAAACCTAAAAGCTTTTGCAAAGCAAAGGAAACTACAAACAAGACGAAAAGACAACCCTCACAATGGGAGAAAATATTTGCAAACGAATCAATGGACAAAGGATTAATCTCCAATGTATATAAACAGCTCATGCAGCTCAACAGTAAAAAAACAAACAACCCAATCCAAAAATGGGCAGATGACGTAAATAGACATTTGTCCCAAGAAGACATACAGATGACCAAGAAGCACATGAAAAGCTGCTCAACATCACTAATTATTAGAGAAATATAAACCAAAACTACAATGAGGTATCGCCTCACACGAGTTAGAATGGGCATCATCAGAAAATCTACAAGCAACAAATGCTGGAGAGGGTGTGGAGAAAAGGGAACCCTCTTACACTATTTGTGGGAATGTAAATTGATACAGTCACGATGGAGAACAGTATGGAGGTTCCTTAAAAAACTAAAAATAGAATTACCATATGACCCAGCAATCCCACTACTGGCCATATACCCAGAGAAAACCATAATTCAAAAAGACATATTCACCACAATATTCATTGCAGCACTATTTACAATAGCCAGGTCATGGAAGCAACCTAAATGCCCATAGACAGACGAACAGAAAAGATGTGCTACATATATAAAATGGAATATTACTCAGCCATAAAAAGGAATGAAATTGGGTCATTTGTAGAGACGTGGATAGATCTAGAGACTGTCATACAGAGTGAAGTAAGTCAGAAAGAGAAAAACAAATATCGTATATTAACGCATACATGTGGAACCTAGAAAAATGGTAAAGATGAACCGGTTTGCAAGGCACAAATAGAGACACAGATGTAGAGAACAAATGTATGGACACCAAGGGGGGAAAGTGGCAGGGTGGTGGTGGTGGGATGAATTGCGAGCCTGGGATTGACATATATACACTTATATGTATAAAATAGGTTACCAATAAGAGCCTGCTGTATAAAAAAATGAATAAAATAAATTCAAAAATTAAAAAATAAGTAATACTTAAAAAAATAAAACAGAAAAAAAAGTTCTGCCCTTCCCATAGACGTATTTATATGAATGAATTATTTCCATGCTTATATCCATAAATACAAAAAGAGGAATAAAACTTACCTTGAACCAAAAAAGAAAAAAAAAAAAAACAGAACCCACTGGTCATACAGAGGAAAACCCTATCAGGGCACTTGCTCCAGGGGTAAACAATTCTGAAGTTGGTCACAGGTGGGGAATCATCTCCCATGCAGCCAGCAGCCCCCACACGAGGAGCGTCCTCATTGCAAAGCTGGGGGACCGTGAGGAGGCGTCTCTGAGTAAACGTGAGCTGAGCCCCAGGCCAGCTGCTGCTGAACTTTTCCCACCCTTCCCAGGTAAAACACCTGAATGTGTGCAAAGACTTTAAAAACTAGAGGAAGGGGCTTGGAGTCACACCAGCGACAGCACGCAGGCCGACTTGGTGCCTGCAGGCCAGCCAGGATGGTCCTGGCCCCGGGCGCTCGTCTGGAAGCTTTCCATTTCCCTGCCTGAGGTACCCCTCCTGTCCCGGCCCCCACTGCTTTTTTCCTTCCTCACCTCTGCCCGGGGAGAAATTCCAGCAGCAAGTATGGGTGACACATCCTCTTCTTTAGCAGGTGGCAGCCCGGCAACTCCTGCAGAAAGTCCAGCAGAGCCCCAGTCACACTGGGCCACTCATAGAGCCGTGGGCCCTACTCCCTCCCACCAGCCCAACCCCGAGACTGCTGACGGGGCAGAGAATATGGCGTCAGGCACAGCTGCAGAGGCTTTTGCTGCCTGGAGGGGTGTTTATATTGACCTCAACCCAGGCACACCTGGGAAGGGCTGGCCGGCCGGGTCAGGCTGCCCAGGTCAGCCAATCCTCGCCCCTCAGGGGCTCAGAGTTGCAGAAAATGGGCCTTGCTGCACCGGCCAGATCCAAGGAACAGGTGTAGGGTCCCGAGAGTCAGGATAGATAAGGGGCGGCAGCCCTGGCTTGTTTTCGAATCATTTTATCTGGTCCATGAGTGGGAGACAACTTCAAGAAGACCCTCTGCTAATGAGAGGAACCCAGGAGTCAGGGAGAGGAGGGGTGGTGGGTGGAGACAGAGGCCTGGTGCCCCGGCTGCAGTGGAAGCCCCTGGAAGACCAGGCAGAGGGAGGCCGCACAGAGTGAAGCCTAGGGTCACAGACCTGTTGGAGCTGCTGTTTGTTAGTTCAAGCTCTGCTCTGAGGTGCTCTGTGTCAGCTCTGAGTGACAGGGGTGCTGGGGGTGCTCTGCAATGAGGGCTATGTGCACGGTTCCTGTGTGCCCAGCCCTGCCGGGGTACCTGTCCACGGGAGCTCCATATCCAGGGAGGGGCCTGCCCATGAGAGCCCCGTGGGCTGCTGCGTACCTGCCCAGGTGAGCTCCATATCCTGGGAGGGGCCTGACCACAAGAGCCCCGTGGGCTGCTGGGGACCTGGTAGAGGACGCCAGGACAGTCAGTGAAGCCACAGAGGATATACATCTAGTAGTTCCTAATTCCTACACCCTGCTGGTCATTCTACCATCCACCAGGACATGGCATTCTGTATTAGACTTCAATGATGCCTTCTTCTGTATTCCATTAGTCCCAGAGTCACAAGAAATTTTGGCTGTGAGTGGCAGGACTCAACCTACAACAAAAACAATACTGCTGGGCCGTCCTGCCCCAGGGGTTCAAAAATTCCCACACCATCTTTGGGGAAACGTTAGCTAAAGACCTAAAAGATCTACCTCTGGAGAAGGGAACCCTCCTTCAATATGCAGATGACATTCTGATCACCAGCCCGACTAAGGAGGCCTCTGAACTACCTAGCCAATAAAAGATAGAAGGTGTCCAAGGAAAAGGCTCAAATATCACAAACTAAGGTGGCCTTCCTGGGCTTCATTCGCACAGAAGGTCGGAGAAGCCCACCCCAGGAAAGGGAAGAAGCCATTTGCAGCCTCACCTTTCCTGAAACTAGAAGACAGCTTAGGGGTTCCTGGGGAGACCGGGGTTTGCTGCATCTGGATCCCTAACTACAGTCTAATAGCTGGGCCTCTATATGAAACACTGAAAGGAAAAGATGATGATCCTTTTGAATAGAATCCAGAAGCGGCCTTTCAAGAATGGAAAGAGCAGTCAATTCAGACCCTGGCCCTGGACCTCCCTAAGTTAGCTAAACCCTTTGACCTTTACATTCCTGGTCCAAGGCGAATCGCCCTTGGAGTATTAGTGCAAAAACTGGGACCACTTGAAATGGAACAATGCAAGAATGCCCTCCAGGCATTGGCCAGCCACCCCATCCGACCAGGATACTGGGGGTATCTAAAAACCTGGAAATCAGCAGCCCGCAAGGCCAGCTCCCTCCTAAGGGAAAAGGACGCCACTTGGTGATCCTAACCACCCACCATGCCCTGAAGTTGCAGGGATTGCTCCGTGGGCACAATGACCTCGAGTGAGGAGGCCCTCCAACACCAACCTCCAGAGAGACAACCTGGGGCAATGGGCCCCCATGACGACTCGTGTGACCATCACTTGACCTGGAGCTTCTCTCAGAAAACAACAAGAGTGTGCCCCAAAAGAGCAGACTATTGCTTACAGGACTTACTGCACCCAGAGCGGAGCTAATAAACTTGGCAGGGGAACCGTAAATAACGCTGCCACCATAGAAAAGCCTACAGACACCGCAGTGACGGCGGCCAATGAGACCGGCTGTACTCCTGGCTACTTCAAAAGGCCGTTGACTGAGTGGCCATCATGGTCCTGGATCACCACCGGCCCTGGACTGTCTGGGAGTTGAGCAAGCAGGGCTCTGACACCTGGTGCTGTTTGTACGTTAATTCAGTGGCCTAACTGAAGAAAGCACAGACTACTGGTCAGAGCATCTAGGCTGGCAGAAACCATCAGCCTAAGGGGGCCGAACCAATGTGGAGCAGGGTAAAACCGCCCACCCCCCCAGCGTCTCTGCACATCTCTTTCCTGGACCCTTAAAGGTCATTAGAATCTATAAAACTTCCAATGCTGGTGCTCAGGCAGACGAGCAGTGAGGGAGGAGGCCTGCGGACAATCAACCTCACCTGGAGGCTGCTGGGGAGAAGTCCTGCCCCTCCCCCCGGGTATGAGGACACCCAACTCAGCATGAAGCATTTACAGAAGACGTGTCTGCACCCTCAGCGCCCCAAGAATGAGGAATGGGACAAAAGGCAGAGGAGGGCTTTGTTACTGGCAAAGCCCATTAAAAATTCCTGGGAGATAAAAATAGAATCTGGGCAATAAAATAAAGTCTAACCATTTTTTCCTTTGTGCTTTGTCTAATTTCACTTGCTCCTAGGTTTCCACATGCAGAGGTCCCACACCCGACACTTCAGACCCGATTTCCTAGTGCAAAATGGCTGGGCCGACACCTCAGCTCGTGGGGCCCCGTGCAGACTCTGCGACATAGGAGCCTGAGCTCCAGCCAACCTGGCCCTCGAGAGCTCCGCCCCCTCCCTCCCGCTGATGCTGACAGGATCCCTACACAGCAGCCCGGCCCACAACCCGCAGGGGAGCACACACTCTCACCTCTCCATTCTCTGATCAAAATATAAAGTTTTCCTTTGCTTCTGAACCAAAGTCAGTCTCGATCTGCTGGCTCCAATGACACTGGGCAGGGAGACCCTTGTTGGGGCCCACTCTGCAGGATCAGTAACAGAATTTGAGAACATTGTAACTTCAATGAACAGATGTGTGAGCCAAACTGTAATTAACATAGAGCAGTGTATAAGGCTCGTGTAAAATAAGATGTTTCTAACACTTCCATTTGATATTTCCATCACTTTATTATAAGCAAGTTCAGTGGAGGGGTTTGTCTTATTTGTCAGGTCAAGAGTAGAGAAATGCAGTGATTTCTTTCCAAGGATGTACATCTAATAATCTTGGTTGAAGTTTCAACCTTGTTTGGAATGATTTTCCATTGAAAATGATACCTCTCTTTCAGCTCCTAGATTTCTGAGAAGTATAAAATCTTATATTTTTTATTACCAAAGGGGAAAGGTGGGAGGAGGGATAAATTAACAGTTTCAGATTAACATATACACACTGCTATGTATAAAATATATCATCAACAAGGAACTACTGTATAGCACAGGGAACTATACTCAATATTTTGTAATGACCCCTGAGGGGAAATAACCTGAAAAACAATAGATATCTATATCGACATCATCTATCAACTACAGATAAAATGGAAACTAAAGGAGGCCGATGGTGAGCGTTTCTGAACCTAAAGACTTCAATCATCTAAAGTTCGGACTCTGCCTACGGCCCAAGTCCCTTAATGAACACACATGTACCAGTAGCTTAAAAATTCCCCAGATTGGAGTTCGGGGAGACACTGATTTGGAAAAATCCCTTGTGTTCTCCTTACATACACGGGACCTTTCCTACAGCTAAAACATGCCTGTGACACCCAGAAGATGGAACACGGTTGGATCAGGAAGATTTTGGAAAAGGCACCAAAACGCCTAATTTCCTGGTTGTTGGGTTCACCCCTCCAGCCTTTTTCCTTAAAATCTCCCCACTTGAGGATGTCAGCACCTTCAACATCCAGTTGCACAGAAATCGGAATTTGTCCAAAGGAAGAAGGGGAAGGAGGAGAAACAAGGAGAGCCAAGCCCTAGATGTTCGGAGAGGCACATGTCACTCTAATTTCCAGTCAGGAAGAAGAATTAAGCAAAGGCTTAGCCTGCCACCGGGAACCAGAGTAGGGCCAGAAGCAAATGAGAGTTTCTGCGGAAAGCTCCCAAAAAAGCGAGTTGAAAAATGGAGCTCAGGGGCACTGCAATTCACAAATATGCAGAGTTATAAATGATAACTCTCGTCCACAAATATATTGAGGGAAGGCAACGAAGAGGATTTGAAATCAAGGCAGAATTGCAGGAAACAGATTTCAGGAGTTAGATTTGAATCACCCCTAAAGCACATGAAAAACATCAAAACGTCGACAATGATGCACTTGGCCAAAAAGAGCATATGCGTTTTTTTCTGAATGAATTCAGGAAAAAACCCATAGGCCCTTTGTGGCCAACCAAGCAAGCCGGAAATGCAATTCAGCACTACAAAGAAGTCTGACTTCCCATCGGTCAAAATGGCCTTGCTAAAAAAGTGTAAAAACAAGAAATGCAGGAGAGGCCAGGGAGGAAAGGGAGCCTTGTTACACTGATGGGTGGGGTATAAATTGCCAATGATGACTCTGGAGAAGGGTATGGTGTTTCCTAAAACATCTAAAAAACACAGCTAGAGAGAAAGGGGCACATCCACTCATGGGCGTATAAATTGGGAAAACTAAAAATCAGCAAGACACAGGCACCCCAAACATTAGGGCTGCTCTGTAGACAAGAACCTCCACTTAATTCCACCTTAAATATGCAAGGAAAGAGAAAAATGGATAAAGAAGTTGTGGTCCATATGTACAATTGTATATCACTCGGGCGTGAGATAAATATTATAAGGCTGGTAGCAGCATGATGAGTGGATTTAGGTAGGACTATTCTAAGTGAAATAAGTCACACAGAAAAAGACACTTATCATAAGATATCACTAACAGAGGGAATGTAAAAACTGCTACACTTGAACGGAATAACAAAACAGAACAGAGTCACACATTAAGAAAACATACTATGGTTGCTTAACGGGAAAGGTGAGGTGGGGTGATGCATAAAACAAGGATTTCAAATTAGCTCAGATAACGTTCCATAAATCCAATATGTAATAGACAAGACCTACTCCTTGCTCAGTGAACTGGACTCAACACCCCCTATTCACCGCTCAAGAACATATATGACTAGTAAGAATCGTAAAACCTATGTACTGATATCTCTCTGGAAGTGAGTCAAGTGGGTGTAAAGCGGCATAAACACAGCCGTGAAAAGCAGCTAAACCCCATTATAAAAATAAATTACTCTTAAAAACCCGTGAAACGAAGACAGTGAAAGAGAGAGAAATTCTTACAAAATTCGTTCAGGGGCTGTGATGCCACCTGGATTGACCATATCTAGACCCACAGCTGGAGGAGACATAAGGGTGGACACTCTCGGGGCTGAGAGGCTTGGTGAGGTTGGGGAGCAAACGCAGAGCCTTTAAAGTAATACTGCCTGTTACCCATTCCATGGGTTCCAAATCTCCAGGTTCAAGGGCATCTTCCTACATCGAAAACATGCATGAGAAACCCAGAAGGTGGTACACTGTGTGATCGGGAAAGGTTTCTAAAACGCACCTCATTTCTCCTCTCCTTGTGCTCGGGTTCGCCATTCCAGCCACTTTCCTAGCAATCACCCTACTTGGAGCATCAGCACCTTTAACCTCCTGTTCCGTACAGGTTGCAATTTGTACTGAGGATGAACGGGAAGAGGGGGAACCAATGAGAGACTAGATCTAGGTGTTCGGACAAGCACAGGTCACTATATTTTCCCTTCAGAAAGAAGAATTAACCACAGGCTCAGCCTGCCCCCCGGAAGTAGAACAGGGCCTGAAGCAATCCCGCGCTTTTGCTGCCAACTCCCAAAAAATCGAGTTGAAAAATGGAGCTCAGGGGCACTACAATTCACAAACCTGCAGAGTTATAAATGATAACTCTCGTCCACAAATATATTGAGGGAAGGCAACGAAGAGGATTTGAAAGCAAGGCAGAATTGCAGGAAACAGACCTAAGGAGGTAGATTCGAATCGCTTTTAAAGCAAATGAAAAGCGGCAAAACGTTGACAATGATACCCTTGGCCAAAAAGGGCGTATGCGTTTTTTCCTGAATATATTCAGGAAAAAACGCATACGCCCTTTTTGGCCAACCAAGCAACCTGGAAAGGCAAATCAGCGCTACAAAGAAGTCTCGCTTCCCATTGGTCAAAAGGGCCATGCTGAAAAATGTGTCAAAACCAGAAATGCAGGACAGGCCATGGAGAAATGGGAGCCTTGCTACAGTGATGGGCGGGATGTAAATTGCCAACAGCCACTCTGGAGAAGTGTACGGTGTGTCCTGAAACATCTAAAAAACACAGCTTACAGAGCATAGGGCATTTCCACTCATGGGCGTATAAATTGGGAAAACTAAAAATCAGCAAGACATAGGCACACCAAAGTTTAGGGCTGCTCTGTTGACAAGAACCTCCTCTTCATTACACCTTAAATATCCCAGGAAATAGGAAAATGGATAACGATGTTGTGGTCCTTATATACAATGGAATATCACTCAGCCATGAAATCAATGTCATAAGGCTATTAGCAGCATGATGAGTGGATTTATGTTCGACGATTCTAAGTGAAATAAGTCACACAGAAAAAGACACTTATCATAAGATATCACTTGTAGAGGGAATGTAAAAACCGTTACACTTGAACTGAATTACAAAACAGAACAGAGTCACACATTTAGAAAACACACTATGGCTGCTTAACGGGAAAGGTGAGGTGGGGTGATGCATAAAACAAGGGTTTCATATTAGCTCAAATACCGATCCATAAACCCAATATGTAATAGACAAGACCTACTCCTTGCTCAGTGAAGTGGATGCAACACCCCCTATTCAACGAACAAGAATATATCTGACTAGTAAAAATCTTAAAACCTATGTATTGATTTCTCTCTGTAAGTGAATCAAGAGGGTGTAAAGGGGCATAAACACAGCAGTGAAAAGCAGCTAAACCCCATTATAAAAATAAATTACTTCGAAAAACCCATGAAAGAAAGACAGTGAAAGAGAGAGAAATTCTTACACAATGCGTTCAGGGGCTGTGATGCAACCTGGATTGACCATAACTAGAACCAGAGCTGGATGAGACATAAGGGTGGAAACTTTTGGGGCTGAGACGTTTGGTGAGGTTGGGTGAGCAAACGCAGACCCTTTAAAGTAATACTGCGTGGTACCCATCGTATGGGTCCCAAATCTCCAGGTTCAAGGGCATCTTCCTACATCAAAAACATGCATGAGAAACCCAGAAGATGGTACACCATGTGATGGGGAAAGGTTTCTAAAACGCACCTCATTTCTCATCTCCTTGTGCCCGGGTTCGCCATTCCAGCCGCCTTACTAGCAATCTCCCTACTTGGAGCATCAGCACCTTTAACCTCCTGTTCCGTACAGGCTTTCAATTTGTCCTGAGGATGAACGGGAAGACGGGGAACCAATGAGAGCCTAGCTCTTGGTGTTGGGACAGGCACAGGTCACTCTACTTTCCCATTAGGAAGAAGAATTAACCACAGGCTCAGCCTGTCCCCCGGAACCAGAACAGAGCCTAAAGCCATCCTGCGCTTTTGCGGCCAGCTCCCTAAAAAGCGAGTTGTAAAATGGAGGTTCAGGGCACTGCAATTCACAAACCTGCAGAGTTATAAATGATAAGTCTCGTCCACAAATATATTGAGGGAAGGCAAAGAAGAGGATTTGAAATCAAGGCAGAATTGCAGGAAACAGATTTCAGGAGGTGGATTCGGATCACCTTTAAAGCACATGAAAAGCGGAAAAACGTTGACAATGATGCCCTAGGCCAAAAAAGGGCGTATGCGTTTTTTCCTGAATATATTCAGGAAAAAACGCATACGCCCTTTTTGGCCAACCAAGCAACCTGGAAAGGCAAATCAGCGCAACAAAGAAGACTCGCTTCCCTTCGGTCAAAATGGCCATGCTGAAAAAAGTGTCAAAACCAGAAATGCAGGACAGGCCATGGAGAAATGGGAGCCTTGCTACACTGATGGGCGGAATGTAAATTGCCAACAGCCACTCTGCAGAAGTGTACGGTGTGTCCTGAAACATTTAAAAAACACAGCTTAGAGAGCATAGGACACTTCCACTCATGGGGGTATAAATTGGGAAAATGAAAAATCAGCAAGACACAAGCACCCCAAAGTTTAGGGCTGCTCTGTTGACAAGGACCTCCACTTCATTCCACCTTAAATATCCCAGGAAAGAGAAAAATGGATAAAGAAGTTGTGGTCCTTATGTACAATGGAATATCACTCAGCCATGAAATCAATGTCATAAGGCTAGAAGCAGCATGATGAGTGGATTTAGGTACGACGATTCTAAGTGAAATAAGTCACACAGAAAAGGACACTTCTCATAAGGTATCACTGATAGAGGGAATGTAAAAACCGTTACACTTGAACTGAATTACAAAACAGAACAGAGTCACACATGCAGAAAACACACTATGGCTGCTTAACGGGAAAGGTGAGGTGGGGTGATACATAAAACAAGGGTTTCAAACTAGCTCAGATACCGTTCCATAAACCCAATATGTAATAGACAAGACCTACTCCTTGCTCAGAGAACTGGACTGAACACGCCCTATTCACCACACAAGAATATATCTGACTAGTAATAATCTTAAAACCTATGTATTGATATCTCTCTGTTAGTGTGTCAAGTGGGTGTAAAGCGGCATAAACCCAGCAGTGAAAAGCAGCTAAACCCCATTATAAACATAAACTACTTTTAAAAACCCATGAAACAAAGACAGTGAAAGAGAGAGAAATTCTTACACAATTCGTTCAGGGGCTGTGATGCAACCTGGATTGACCATATCTAGACCCACAGCTGTATGAGACATAAGGGTGGACACTCTTGGGGCTGAGAGGTTTGGTGAGGTTGGGTGAGCAAACGCAGACCCTTTAAAGTAATACTGCGTGGTACCCATCGCATGGGTCCCAAATCTCCAGGTTCAAGGGCATCTTCCTACATCGAAAACATGCATGAGAAACCCAGAAGATGGTACACCGTGTGATGGGGAAAGGTTTCTAAAACGCACCTCATTTCTCATCTCCTTGTGCCCGGGTTCGCCATTCCAGCTGCTTTACTAGCAATCTCCCTACTTGGAGCATCAGCACTTTAACCTCCTGTTCCGTACAGGTTGAAATTAGTCCTGAGGATGAACGGGTAGACGGGGAACCAATGAGAAACTAGCTCTTGGTGTTGGGACAGGCACAGGTCACTCAATTGTCCCATCAGGAAGAAGAATTTACCACAGGCTCAGCCTGCCCCCCGGAACAAGAACAGGGCCTGAAGCCATCCTGCGCTTTTGCGGCCATCTCCCAAAAACGCGAGTTGTAAAATGGAGGTTCAGGGCACTGCAATTCACAAACCTGCAGAGTTATAAATGATAACTCTCGTCCACAAATATATTGAGGGAAGGCAAAGAAGAGGATTTGAAATCAAGGCAGAATTGCAGGAAACAGATTTCAGGAGGTAGATTCGAATCGCCTTTAAAGCACATGAAAAGCGGCAAAACGTTGACAATGATGCCCTTGGCCAAAAAGGGCGTATGCGTTTTTTCCTGAATATATTCAGGAAAAAACGCATACGCCCTTTTTGGCCAACCAAGCAACCTGGAAAGGCAAATCAGCGCTACAAACAAGTCTCGCTTCCCATCGGTCAAAAGGGCCATGCTGAAAAAAGTGTCAACACCAGAAATGCAGGACAGGCCATGGAGAAATGGGAGCCTTGCTACACTGATGGGCGGGATGTAAATTGTCAACAGCCACTCTGGAGAAGCGTACGGTAAGTCCTGAAAAGTCTAAAAAGCAAAGCTTAGAGAGCATAGGGCACTTCCACTCATGGGGGTATAAATTGGGAAAATTAAAAATCAGCAAGACACAAGCACCCCAAAGTTTAGGGCTGCTCTGTTGACAAGGACCTCCACTTCATTCCACCTTCAATATCCCAGGAAAGAGAAAAATGGATAAAGAAGTTGTGGTCCTTATGTACAATGGAATATCACTCAGCCATGAAATCAATGTCATAAGGCTAGTAGCAGCATGATGAGTGGATTTAGGTACGACGATTCTAAGTGAAATAAGTCACACAGAAAAGGACACTTCTCATAAGGTATCACTGATAGAGGGAATGTAAAAACCGTTACACTTGAACTGAATTACAAAACAGAACAGAGTCACACATGCAGAAAACACACTATGGCTGCTTAACGGGAAAGGTGAGGTGGGGTGACACATAAAACAAGGGTTTCAAATTAGCTCAGATACCGTTCCATAAACCCAATATGTAATAGACAAGACCTACTCCTTGCTCAGAGAACTGGACTCAACACGCCCTATTCACCACACAAGAATATATCTGACTAGTAATAATCTTAAAACCTATGTATTGATATCTCTCTGTTAGTGTGTCAAGTGGGTAAAAAGCGGCATAAACACAGCAGTGAAAAGCAGCTAAACCCCATTATAAAAATAAATTATTTTGAAAAACCCATGAAACAAAGACAGTGAAAGAGAGAGAAATTCTTACACAATGCGTTCAGGGGCTGTGATGCAACCTGGATTGACCATATCTAGACCCACAGCTGGATGAGACATAAGGGTGGACACTGTTGCGGCTGAGAGGTTTGGTGAGGTTGGGTGAGCAAACGCAGACCCTTTAAAGTAATACTGCGTGGTACCCATCGCATGGGTCCCAAATCTCAAGCTTCAAGGGCATCTTCCTACATCGAAAACATGCATGAGATACCCAGAAGATGGTACACCGTGTGATGGGGAAAGGTTTCTAAAACGCACCTCATTTCTCATCTGCTTGTGCCCGGGTTCGCCATTCCAGCCACTTTACTAGCAATCTCCCTCCTTGGAGCATCAGCACCTTTAACCTCCTGTTCCGTACAGGTTGCAATTTGTACTGAGGATGAACGGGAAGACGTGGAAACAATGAAAGACTAGCTCTTGGTGTTGGGACAGGCACAGGTCACTCTATTTTCCCATCAGGAAGAAGAATTAACCACAGGCTCAGCCTGCCCCCCAGAACCAGAACAGGGCCTAAAGCCATCCTGCGCTTTTGCGGCCAGCTCCCTAAAAAGCGAGTTGTAAAATGGAGGTTCAGGGCACTGCAATTCACAAACCTGCAGAGTTATAAATGATAACTCTCATCCACAAATATATTGAGGGAAGGCAAAGAAGAGGATTTGAAATCAAGGCAGAATTGCAGGAAACAGATTTCAGGAGGTAGATTCGAATCGCCTTTAAAGCACATGAAAAGCGGAAAAACGTTGACAATGATGCCCTTGGCCAAAAAGGGCGTATGCGTTTTTTCCTGAATATATTCAGGAAAAAACGCATACGCCCTTTTTGGCCAACCAAGCAACCTGGAAAGGCAAATCAGCGCTACAAAGATGTCTCGCTTCCCATCGGTCAAAAGGGCCATGCTGAAAAAAGTCTCAAAACCAGAAATGCAGGACAGGCCATGGAGAAATGGGAGCCTTGCTACACTGATGGGCGGGATGTAAATTGTCAACAGCCACTCTGGAGAAGTGTACGGTGAGTCCTGAAACGTCTAAAAAGCAAAGCTTAGAGAGCATAGGGCACTTCCACTCATGGGGGTATAAATTGGGAAAATGAAAAATCAGCAAGACACAAGCACCCCAAAGTTTAGGGCTGCTCTGTTGACAAGGACCTCCACTTCATTCCACCTTCAATATCCCAGGAAAGAGAAAACTGGATAAAGAAGTTGTGGTCCTTATGTACAATGGAATATCACTCAGCCATGAAATCAATGTCATAAGGCTAGTAGCAGCATGATGAGTGGATTTAGGTACGACGACTCTAAGTGAAATAAGTCACACAGAAAAGGACACTTCTCATAAGGTATCACTGATAGAGGGAATGTAAAAACCGTTACACTTGAACTGAATTACAAAACAGAACAGAGTCACACATGCAGAAAACACACTATGGCTGCTTAACGGGAAAGGTGAGGTGGGGTGATACATAAAACAAGGGTTTCAAATTAGCTCAGATACCGTTCCATAAACCCAATATGTAATAGACAAGACCTACTCCTTGCTCAGAGAACTGGACTCAACACGCCCTATTCACCGCACAAGAATATATCTGTCTAGTAATAAACTTAAAACCTATGTATTGATATCTCTCTGTTAGTGTGTCAAGTGGGTGTAAAGCGGCATAAACACAGCAGTGAAAAGCAGCTGAACCCCATTATAAAAATAAATTACTTTGAAAAACCCGTGAAACAAAGACAGTGAAAGAGAGCGAAATTCTTACACAATGCGTTCAGGGGCTGTGATGCAACCTGGATTGACCATATCTAGACCCACAGCTGGATGAGACCTAAGGGTGGACACTGTTGTGGCTGAGAGGTTTGGTGAGGTTGGGTGAGCAAACGCAGACCCTTTAAAGTAATACTGCGTGGTACCCATCGCATGGGTCCCAAATCTCCAGGTTCAAGGGCATCTTCCTACATCGAAAACATGCATGAGATACCCTGAAGATGGTACACCGTGTGATGGGGAAAGGTTTCTAAAACGCACCTCATTTCTCATTTGCTTGTGCCCGGGTTCGCCATTCCAGCCACTTTACTAGCAATCTCCCTCCTTGGAGCATCAGCACCTTTAACCTCCTGTTCCGTACAGGTTGCAATTAGTACTGAGGATGAACGGGAAGACGTGGAACCAATGAAAGACTAGCTCTTGGTGTTGGGACAGGCACAGGTCACTCTATTTTCCCATCAGGAAGAAGAATTAACCACAGGCTCAGCCTGCCCCCCGGACGCAGAACAGGGCCTGAAGCCATCCTGCGCTTTTGCGGCCAGCTCCCTAAAAAGCGAGTTGTAAAATGGAGGTTCAGGGCACTGCAATTCACAAACCTGCAGAGTTATAAATGATAACTCTCATCCACAAATATATTGAGGGAAGGCAAAGAAGAGGATTTGAAATCAAGGCAGAATTGCAGGAAACAGATTTCAGGAGGTAGATTCGAATCGCCTTTAAAGCACATGAAAAGCGACAAAACGTTGACAATGATGCCCTTGGCCAAAAAGGGCGTATGCGTTTTTTCCTGAATATATTCAGGAAAAAACGCATACGCCATTTTGGCCAACCAAGCAACCTGGAAAGGCAAATCAGCGCTACAAAGATGTCTCGCTTCCCATTGGTCAAAAGGGCCATGCTGAAAAAAGTGTCAAAACCAGAAAGGCAGGACAGGCCATGGAGAAATGGGAGCCTTGCTACACTGATGGGCGGGATGTAAATTGTCAACAGCCACTCTGGAGAAGTGTACGGTGAGTCCTGAAACGTCTAAAAAGCAAAGCTTAGAGAGCATAGGGCACTTCCACTCATGGGGTTATAAATTGGGAAAATGAAAAATCAGCAAGACACAAGCACCCCAAAGTTTAGGGCTGCTCTGTTGACAAGGACCTCCACTTCATTCCACCTTCAATATCCCAGGAAAGAGAAAAATGGATAAAGAAGTTGTGGTCCTTATGTACAATGGAATATCACTCAGCCGTGAAATCAATGTCATAAGGCTAGTAGCAGCATGATGAGTGGATTTAGGTACGACGACTCTAAGTGAAATAAGTCACACAGAAAAGGACACTTCTCATAAGGTATCACTGATAGAGGGAATGTAAAAACCGTTACACTTGAACTGAATTACAAAACAGAACAGAGTCACACATGCAGAAAACACACTATGGCTGCTTAACGGGAAAGGTGAGGTGGGGTGATACATAAAACAAGGGTTTCAAATTAGCTCAGATACCGTTCCATAAACCCAATATGTAATAGACAAGACCTACTCCTTGCTCAGAGAACTGGACTCAACACGCCCTATTCACCGCACAAGAATATATCTGACTAGTAATAATCTTAAAACCTATGTATTGATATCTCTCTGTTAGTGTGTCAAGTGGGTAAAAAGCGGCATAAACACAGCAGTGAAAAGCAGCTAAACCCCATTATAAAAATAAATTACTTTGAAAAACCCATGAAACAAAGACAGTGAAAGAGAGAGAAATTCTTACACAATGCGTTCAGGGGCTGTGATGCAACCTGGATTGACCATATCTAGACCCACAGCTGGATGAGACATAAGGGTGGACACTGTTGCGGCTGAGAAGTTTGGTGAGGTTGGGTGAGCAAACGCAGACCCTTTAAAGTAATACTGCGTGGTACCCATCGCATGGGTCCCAAATCTCCAGGTTCAAGGGCATCTTCCTACATCGAAAACATGCATGAGATACCCAGAAGATGGTACACCGTGTGATGGGGAAAGGTTTCTAAAACGCACCTCATTTCTCATCTGCTTGTGCCCGGGTTCGCCATTCCAGCCACTTTACTAGAAATCTCCCTCCTTGCAGCATCAGCACCTTTAACCTCCTGTTCCGTACAGGTTGCAATTTGTCCTGAGGATGAACGGGAAGACGTGGAACCAACGAGAGACTAGCTCTTGGTGTTGGGACAGGCACAGGTCACTCTATTTTCCCATCAGGAAGAAGAATTAACCACAGGCTCAGCCTGCCCCCCGGAACCAGAACCGGGCCTGAAGCCATCCTGCGCTTTTGCGGCCAGCTCCCTAAAAAGCGAGTTGTAAAATGGAGGTTCAGGGCACTGCAATTCACAAACCTGCAGAGTTATAAATGATAACTCTCGTCCACAAATATATTGAGGGAAGGCAAAGAAGAGGATTTGAAATCAAGGCAGAATTGCAGGAAACAGATTTCAGGAGGTAGATTCGAATCGCCTTTAAATCACATGAAAAGCAGAAAATCGTTGACAATGATGACCTTGGCCAAAAAGGGCGTATGCGTTTTTTCCTGAATATATTCAGGAAAAAACGCATACGCCCTTTTTGGCCAACCAAGCAACCTGGAAAGGCAAATCAGCGCTACAAACAAGTCTCGCTTCCCATCGGTCAAAAGGGCCATGCTGAAAAAAATGTCAAAACCAGAAATGCAGGACAGGCCATGGAGAAATGGGAGCCTTCCTATACTGATGGGCGGGATGTAAATTGCCAACAGCCACTCTGCAGAAGTGTACGGTGTGTCCTGAAACATCTAAAAAACACAGCTTAGAGAGCATAGGGCACTTCCACTCATGGGGGTATAAATTGGGAAAATTAAAAATCAGCAAGACACAAGCACCCCAAAGTTTAGGGCTGCTCTGTTGACAAGGACCTCCACTTCATTCCACCTTCAATATCCCAGGAAAGAGAAAAATGGATAAAGAAGTTGTGGTCCTTATGTACAATGGAATATCACTCAGCCGTGAAATCAATGTCATAAGGCTAGTAGCAGCATGATGAGTGGATTTAGGTACAACGACTCTAAGTGAAATAAGTCACACAGAAAAGGACACTTCTCATAAGGTATCACTGATAGAGGGAATGTAAAAACCGTTACACTTGAACTGAATTACAAAACAGAACAGAGTCACACATGCAGAAAACACACTATGGCTGCTTAACGGGAAAGGTGAGGTGGGGTGATACATAAAACAAGGGTTTCAAATTAGCTCAGATACCGTTCCATAAAACCAATATGTAATAGACAAGACCTACTCCTTGCTCAGAGAACTGGACTCAACACGCCCTATTCACCGCACAAGAATATATCTGAATAGTAATAATCTTAAAACCTATGTATTGATATCTCTCTGTTAGTGTGTCAAGTGGGTGAAAAGCGGCATAAACACAGCAGTGAAAAGCAGCTAAACCCATTTATAAAAATAAATTACTTTGAAAAACCCATGAAACAAAGACAGTGAAAGAGAGAGAAATTCTTACACAATGCGTTCACGGGCTGTGATGCAACCTGGATTGACCATATCTAGACCCACAGCTGGATGAGACATAAGGGTGGACACTGTTGCGGCTGAGAGGTTTGGTGAGGTTGGGTGAGCAAACGCAGACCTTTTAAAGTAATACTGCGTGGTACCCATCGCATGGGTCCCAAATCTCCAGGTTCAAGGGCATCTTCCTACATCGAAAACATGCATGAGATACCCAGAAGATGGTACACCGTATGATGGGGAAAGGTTTCTAAAACGCACCTCATTTCTCATCTGCTTGTGCCCGGGTTCGCCATTCCAGCCACTTTACTAGCAATCTCCCTCCTTGGAGCATCAGCACCTTTAACCTCCTGTTCCGTACAGGTTGCAATTTGTACTGAGGATGAACGGGAAGACGTGGAACCAATGAAAGACTAGCTCTTGGTGTTGGGACAGGCACAGGTCACTCTATTTTCCCATCAGGAAGAAGAATTAACCACAGGCTCAGCCTGCCCCCCGGAACAAGAAGAGGGCCTGAAGCCATCCTGCGCTTTTGCGGCCATCTCCCAAAAACGCGAGTTGTAAAATGGAGGTTCAGGGCACTGCAATTCACAAACCTGCAGAGTTATAAATGATAACTCTCGTCCACAAATATATTGAGGGTAGGCAAAGAAGAGGATTTGAAATCAAGGCAGAATTGCAGGAAACATATTTCAGGAGGTAGATTCGAATCGCCTTTAAAGCACATGAAAAGCGGCAAAACGTTGACAATGATGCCCTTGGCCAAAAAGGGCGTATGCGTTTTTTCCTGAATATATTCAGGAAAAAACGCATACGCACTTTTTGGCCAACCAAGCAACCTGGAAAGGCAAATCAGCGCTACAAAGATGTCTCGCTTCCCATCGGTTAAAAAGGCCATGCTGAATAAAGTGTCAAAACCAGAAATGCAGGACAGGCCATGGAGAAATGGGAGCCTTGCTACACTGATGGGCGGGATGTAAATTGCCAACAGCCACTCTGGAGAAGTGTACGGTGAGTCCTGAAACATCTAAAAAACAAAGCTTAGAGAGCATAGGGCACTTCCACTCATGGGGTTATAAATTGGGAAAATTAAAAATCAGCAAGACACAAGCACCCCAAAGTTTAGGGCTGCTCTGTTGACAAGGACCTCCACTTCATTCCACCTTCAATATCCCAGGAAAGAGAAAAATGGATAAAGAAGTTGTGGTCCTTATGTACAATGGAATATCACTCAGCCGTGAAATCAATGTCATAAGGCTAGTACCAGCATGATGAGTGGATTTAGGTACGATGACTCTAAGTGAAATAAGTCACACAGAAAAGGGCACTTCTCATAAGGTATCACTTATAGAGGGAATGTAAAAACCGTTACACTTGAACTGAATTACAAAACAGAACAGAGTCACACATGCAGAAAACACACTATGGCTGCTTAACGGGAAAGGTGAGGTGGGGTGATACATAAAACAAGGGTTTCAAATTAGCTCAGATACCGTTCCATAAAACCAATATGTAATAGACAAGACCTACTCCTTGCTCAGAGAACTGGACTCAACACGCCCTATTCACCGCACAAGAATACATCTGACTAGTAATAATCTTAAAAAATATGTACTGATATCTCTCTGTTAGTGTGTCAAGTGGTTAAAAAGCGGCATAAACACAGCAGTGAAAAGCAGCTAAACCCCATTATAAAAATAAATTCTTTGAAAAACCCATGAAACAAAGACAGTGAAAGAGAGAGAAATTCTTACACAATGCGTTCAGGGGCTGTGATGCAACCTGGATTGACCATATCTAGACCCACAGCTGGATGAGACATAAGGGTGGACACTGTTGCGGCTGAGAGGTTTGGTGAGGTTGGGTGAGCAAACGCAGACCCTTTAAAGTAATACTGCGTGGTACCCATCGCATGGGTCCCAAATCTCCAGGTTCAAGGGCATCTTCCTACATCGAAAACATGCATGAGAAACCCAGAAGATGGTACACCGTGTGATGGGGAAAGGTTTCTAAAACGCACCTCATTTCTCATCTGCTTGTGCCCGGGTTCGCCATTCCAGCCACTTTACTAGCAATCTCCCTCCTTGGAGCATCAGCACCTTTAACCTCCTCTTCCGTACAGGTTGCAATTTGTCCTGAGGATGAACTGGAAGACGTGGAACCAATGAGAGACTAGCTCTTGGTGTTGGGACAGGCACAGGTCACTCTATTTTCCCATCAGGAAGAAGAATTAACCACAGGCTCAGCCTGCCACCCGGAACCAGAACAGGGCCTGAAGCCATCCTGTGCTATTGCGGCCAGCTCCCTAAAAAGCGAGTTGTAAAATGGAGGTTCAGGGCACTGCAATTCACAAACCTGCAGACTTATAAATGATAACTCTCGTCCACAAATATATTGAGGGAAGGCAAAGAAGAGGATTTGAAATCAAGGCAGAATTGCAGGAAACAGATTTCAGGAGGTAGATTCGAATCGCCTTTAAAGCACATGAAAAGCGGCAAAACGTTGACAATGATGCCCTTGGCCAAATAGGGCGTATGCGTTTTTTCCTGAATATATTCAGGAAAAAACGCATACGCCCTTTTTGGCCAACCAAGCAACCTGGAAAGGCAAATCAGCGCTACAAAGATGTCTCGCTTCCCATCGGTCAAAAGGGCCATGCTGAAAAAAGTGTCAAAACCAGAAATGCAGGACAGGCCATGGAGAAATGGGAGCCTTGCTACAGTGATGGGCGGGATGTAAATTGTCAACAGCCACTCTGGAGAAGTGTACGGTGAGTCCTGAAACTTCTAAAAAGCAAAGCTAAGAGAGCATAGGGCACATCCACTCATGGGGGTATAAATTGGGAAAATTAAAAATCAGCAAGACACAAGCAACCCAAAGTTTAGGGCTGCTCTGTTGACAAGGACCTCCACTTCATTCCACCTTCAATATCCCAGGAAAGAGAAAAATGGATAAAGAAGTTGTGGTCCTTATGTACAATGGAATATCACTCAGCCATGAAATCACTGTCATAAGGCTAGTAGCAGCATGATGAGTGGATTTAGGTACGACGATTCAAAGTGAAATAAGTCAAACAGAAAAGGACACTTCTCATAAGGTATCACTGATAGAGGGAATGTAAAAACCGTTACACTTGAACTGAATTACAAAACAGAACAGAGTCACACATGCAGAAAACACACTATGGCTGCTTAACGGGAAAGGTGAGGTGGCGTGATACATAAAACAAGGGTTTCAAATTAGCTCAGATACCGTTCCATAAACCCAATATGTAATAGACAAGACCTACTCCTTGCTCAGAGAACTGGACTCAACACGCCCTATTCACCGCACAAGAATATATCTGACTAGTAATAATCTTAAAACCTATGTATTGATATCTCTCTGTTAGTGTGTCAAGTGGGTAAAAAGCGGCATAAACACAGCAGTGAAAAGCAGCTAAACCCCATTATAAAAATAAATTACTTTGAAAAACCCATGAAACAAAGACAGTGAAAGAGAGAGAAATTCTTACACAATGCGTTCAGGGGCTGTGATGCAACCTGGATTGACCATATCTAGACCCACAGCTGGATGAGACATAAGGGTGGACACTGTTGCGGCTGAGAAGTTTGGTGAGGTTGGGTGAGCAAACGCAGACCCTTTAAAGTAATACTGCGTGGTACCCATCGCATGGGTCCCAAATCTCCAGGTTCAAGGGCATCTTCCTACATCGAAAACATGCATGAGATACCCAGAAGATGGTACACCGTGTGATGGGGAAAGGTTTCTAAAACGCACCTCATTTCTCATCTGCTTGTGCCCGGGTTCGCCATTCCAGCCACTTTACTAGAAATCTCCCTCCTTGGAGCATCAGCACCTTTAACCTCCTGTTCCGTACAGGTTGCAATTTGTCCTGAGGATGAACGGGAAGACGGGGAACCAACGAGAGACTAGCTCTTGGTGTTGGGACAGGCACAGGTCACTCTATTTTCCCATCAGGAAGAAGAATTAACCACAGGCTCAGCCTGCACCCCAGAACCAGAACCGGGCCTGAAGCCATCCTGCGCTTTTGCGGCCAGCTCCCTAAAAAGCGAGTTGTAAAATGGAGGTTCAGGGCACTGCAATTCACAAACCTGCAGAGTTATAAATGATAACTCTCGTCCACAAATATATTGAGGGAAGGCAAAGAAGAGGATTTGAAATCAAGGCAGAATTGCAGGAAACAGATTTCAGGAGGTAGATTCGAATCGCCTTTAAATCACATGAAAAGCAGAAAATCGTTGACAATGATGACCTTGGCCAAAAAGGGCGTATGCGTTTTTTCCTGAATATATTCAGGAAAAAACGCATACGCCCTTTTTGGCCAACCAAGCAACCTGGAAAGGCAAATCAGCGCTACAAACAAGTCTCGCTTCCCATCGGTCAAAAGGGCCATGCTGAAAAAAATGTCAAAACCAGAAATGCAGGACAGGCCATGGAGAAATGGGAGCCTTCCTATACTGATGGGCGGGATGTAAATTGCCAACAGCCACTCTGCAGAAGTGTACGGTGTGTCCTGAAACATCTAAAAAACACAGCTTAGAGAGCATAGGGCACTTCCACTCATGGGGGTATAAATTGGGAAAATTAAAAATCAGCAAGACACAAGCACCCCAAAGTTTAGGGCTGCTCTGTTGACAAGGACCTCCACTTCATTCCACCTTCAATATCCCAGGAAAGAGAAAAATGGATAAAGAAGTTGTGGTCCTTATGTACAATGGAATATCACTCAGCCGTGAAATCAATGTCATAAGGCTAGTAGCAGCATGATGAGTGGATTTAGGTACAACGACTCTAAGTGAAATAAGTCACACAGAAAAGGACACTTCTCATAAGGTATCACTGATAGAGGGAATGTAAAAACCGTTACACTTGAACTGAATTACAAAACAGAACAGAGTCACACATGCAGAAAACACACTATGGCTGCTTAACGGGAAAGGTGAGGTGGGGTGATACATAAAACAAGGGTTTCAAATTAGCTCAGATACCGTTCCATAAAACCAATATGTAATAGACAAGACCTACTCCTTGCTCAGAGAACTGGACTCAACACGCCCTATTCACCGCACAAGAATATATCTGAATAGTAATAATCTTAAAACCTATGTATTGATATCTCTCTGTTAGTGTGTCAAGTGGGTGAAAAGCGGCATAAACACAGCAGTGAAAAGCAGCTAAACCCATTTATAAAAATAAATTACTTTGAAAAACCCATGAAACAAAGACAGTGAAAGAGAGAGAAATTCTTACACAATGCGTTCACGGGCTGTGATGCAACCTGGATTGACCATATCTAGACCCACAGCTGGATGAGACATAAGGGTGGACACTGTTGCAGCTGAGAGGTTTGGTGAGGTTGGGTGAGCAAACGCAGACCTTTTAAAGTAATACTGCGTGGTACCCATCGCATGGGTCCCAAATCTCCAGGTTCAAGGGCATCTTCCTACATCGAAAACATGCATGAGATACCCAGAAGATGGTACACCGTATGATGGGGAAAGGTTTCTAAAACGCACCTCATTTCTCATCTGCTTGTGCCCGGGTTCGCCATTCCAGCCACTTTACTAGCAATCTCCCTCCTTGGAGCATCAGCACTTTTAACCTCCTGTTCCGTACAGGTTGCAATTTGTACTGAGGATGAACGGGAAGACGTGGAAGCAATGAAAGACTAGCTCTTGGTGTTGGGACAGGCACAGGTCACTCTATTTTCCCATCAGGAAGAAGAATTAACCACAGGCTCAGCCTGCCCCCCGGAACAAGAAGAGGGCCTGAAGCCATCCTGCGCTTTTGCGGCCATCTCCCAAAAACGCGAGTTGTAAAATGGAGGTTCAGGGCACTGCAATTCACAAACCTGCAGAGTTATAAATGATAACTCTCGTCCACAAATATATTGAGGGTAGGCAAAGAAGAGGATTTGAAATCAAGGCAGAATTGCAGGAAACATATTTCAGGAGGTAGATTCGAATCGCCTTTAAAGCACATGAAAAGCGGCAAAACGTTGACAATGATGCCCTTGGCCAAAAAGGGCGTATGCGTTTTTTCCTGAATATATTCAGGAAAAAACGCATACGCCCTTTTTGGCCAACCAAGCAACCTGGAAAGGCAAATCAGCGCTACAAAGATGTCTCGCTTCCCATCGGTTAAAAAGGCCATGCTGAATAAAGTGTCAAAACCAGAAATGCAGGACAGGCCATGGAGAAATGGGAGCCTTGCTACACTGATGGGCGGGATGTAAATTGCCAACAGCCACTCTGGAGAAGTGTACGGTGAGTCCTGAAACATCTAAAAAACAAAGCTTAGAGAGCATAGGGCACTTCCACTCATGGGGTTATAAATTGGGAAAATTAAAAATCAGCAAGACACAAGCACCCCAAAGTTTAGGGCTGCTCTGTTGACAAGGACCTCCACTTCATTCCACCTTCAATATCCCAGGAAAGAGAAAAATGGATAAAGAAGTTGTGGTCCTTATGTACAATGGAATATCACTCAGCCGTGAAATCAATGTCATAAGGCTAGTACCAGCATGATGAGTGGATTTAGGTACGACGACTCTAAGTGAAATAAGTCACACAGAAAAGGGCACTTCTCATAAGGTATCACTTATAGAGGGAATGTAAAAACCGTTACACTTGAACTGAATTACAAAACAGAACAGAGTCACACATGCAGAATACACACTATGGCTGCTTAACGGGAAAGGTGAGGTGGGGTGATACATAAAACAAGGGTTTCAAATTAGCTCAGATACCGTTCCATAAAACCAATATGTAATAGACAAGACCTACTCCTTGCTCAGAGAACTGGACTCAACACGCCCTATTCACCGCACAAGAATACATCTGACTAGTAATAATCTTAAAAAATATGTACTGATATCTCTCTGTTAGTGTGTCAAGTGGTTAAAAAGCGGCATAAACACAGCAGTGAAAAGCAGCTAAACCCCATTATAAAAATAAATTCTTTGAAAAACCCATGAAACAAAGACAGTGAAAGAGAGAGAAATTCTTACACAATGCGTTCAGGGGCTGTGATGCAACCTGGATTGACCATATCTAGACCCACAGCTGGATGAGACATAAGGGTGGACACTGTTGCGGCTGAGAGGTTTGGTGAGGTTGGGTGAGCAAACGCAGACCCTTTAAAGTAATACTGCGTGGTACCCATCGCATGGGTCCCAAATCTCCAGGTTCAAGGGCATCTTCCTACATCGAAAACATGCATGAGAAACCCAGAAGATGGTACACCGTGTGATGGGGAAAGGTTTCTAAAACGCACCTCATTTCTCATCTGCTTGTGCCCGGGTTCGCCATTCCAGCCACTTTACTAGCAATCTCCCTCCTTGGAGCATCAGCACCTTTAACCTCCTCTTCCGTACAGGTTGCAATTTGTCCTGAGGATGAACTGGAAGACGTGGAACCAATGAGAGACTAGCTCTTGGTGTTGGGACAGGCACAGGTCACTCTATTTTCCCATCAGGAAGAAGAATTAACCACAGGCTCAGCCTGCCACCCGGAACCAGAACAGGGCCTGAAGCCATCCTGTGCTATTGCGGCCAGCTCCCTAAAAAGCGAGTTGTAAAATGGAGGTTCAGGGCACTGCAATTCACAAACCTGCAGACTTATAAATGATAACTCTCGTCCACAAATATATTGAGGGAAGGCAAAGAAGAGGATTTGAAATCAAGGCAGAATTGCAGGAAACAGATTTCAGGAGGTAGATTCGAATCGCCTTTAAAGCACATGAAAAGCGGCAAAACGTTGACAATGATGCCCTTGGCCAAATAGGGCGTATGCGTTTTTTCCTGAATATATTCAGGAAAAAACGCATACGCCCTTTTTGGCCAACCAAGCAACCTGGAAAGGCAAATCAGCGCTACAAAGATGTCTCGCTTCCCATCGGTCAAAAGGGCCATGCTGAAAAAAGTGTCAAAACCAGAAATGCAGGACAGGCCATGGAGAAATGGGAGCCTTGCTACAGTGATGGGCGGGATGTAAATTGTCAACAGCCACTCTGGAGAAGTGTACGGTGAGTCCTGAAACGTCTAAAAAGCAAAGCTTAGAGAGCATAGGGCACTTCCACTCATGGGGGTATAAATTGGGAAAATGAAAAATCAGCAAGACACAAGAACCCCAAAGTTTAGGGCTGCTCTGTTGACAAGGACCTCCACTTCATTCCACCTTCAATATCCCAGGAAAGAGAAAAATGGATAAAGAAGTTGTGGTCCTTATGTACAATGGAATATCACTCAGCCGTGAAATCAATGTCATAAGGCTAGTAGCAGCATGATGAGTGGATTTAGGTACAACGACTCTAAGTGAAATAAGTCACACAGAAAAGGACACTTCTCATAAGGTATCACTGATAGAGGGAATGTAAAAACCGTTACACTTGAACTGAATTACAAAACAGAACAGAGTCACACATGCAGAAAACACACTATGGCTGCTTAACGGGAAAGGTGAGGTGGGGTGATACATAAAACAAGGGTTTCAAATTAGCTCAGATACCGTTCCATAAAACCAATATGTAATAGACAAGACCTACTCCTTGCTCAGAGAACTGGACTCAACACGCCCTATTCACCGCACAAGAATATATCTGAATAGTAATAATCTTAAAACCTATGTATTGATATCTCTCTGTTAGTGTGTCAAGTGGGTGAAAAGCGGCATAAACACAGCAGTGAAAAGCAGCTAAACCCATTTATAAAAATAAATTACTTTGAAAAACCCATGAAACAAAGACAGTGAAAGAGAGAGAAATTCTTACACAATGCGTTCACGGGCTGTGATGCAACCTGGATTGACCATATCTAGACCCACAGCTGGATGAGACATAAGGGTGGACACTGTTGCGGCTGAGAGGTTTGGTGAGGTTGGGTGAGCAAACGCAGACCCTTTAAAGTAATACTGCGTGGTACCCATCGCATGGGTCCCAAATCTCCAGGTTCAAGGGCATCTTCCTACATCGAAAACATGCATGAGATACCCAGAAGATGATACACCGTATGATGGGGAAAGGTTTCTAAAACGCACCTCATTTCTCATCTGTTTGTGCCCGGGTTCGCCATTCCAGCCACTTTACTAGCAATCTCCCTCCTTGGAGCATCAGCACCTTTAACCTCCTGTTCCGTACAGGTTGCAATTTGTCCTGAGGATGAACGGGAAGACGTGGAACCAACGAGAGACTAGCTCTTGGTGTTGGGACAGGCACAGGTCACTCTATTTTCCCATCAGGAAGAAGAATTAACCACAGGCTCAGCCTGCCCCCCGGAACAAGAAGAGGGCCTGAAGCCATCCTGCGCTTTTGCGGCCATCTCCCAAAAACGCGAGTTGTAAAATGGAGGTTCAGGGCACTGCAATTCACAAACCTGCAGAGTTATAAATGATAACTCTCGTCCACAAATATATTGAGGGAAGGCAAAGAAGAGGATTTGAAATCAAGGCAGAATTGCAGGAAACAGATTTCAGGAGGTAGATTCGAATCGCCTTTAAAGCACATGAAAAGCGGCAAAACGTTGACAATGATGCCCTTGGCCAAAAAGGGCGTATGCGTTTTTTCCTGAATATATTCAGGAAAAAACGCATACGCCCTTTTTGGCCAACCAAGCAACCTGGAAAGGCAAATCAGCGCTACAAAGATGTCTCGCTTCCCATCGGTTAAAAAGGCCATGCTGAATAAAGTGTCAAAACCAGAAATGCAGGACAGGCCATGGAGAAATGGGAGCCTTGCTACACTGATGGGCGGGATGTAAATTGCCAACAGCCACTCTGGAGAAGCGTACGGTGAGTCCTGAAACATCTAAAAAACAAAGCTTAGAGAGCATAGGGCACTTCCACTCATGGGGTTATAAATTGGGAAAATTAAAAATCAGCAAGACACAAGCACCCCAAAGTTTAGGGCTGCTCTGTTGACAAGGACCTCCACTTCATTCCACCTTCAATATCCCAGGAAAGAGAAAAATGGATAAAGAAGTTGTGGTCCTTATGTACAATGGAATATCACTCAGCCGTGAAATCAATGTCATAAGGCTAGTACCAGCATGATGAGTGGATTTAGGTACGACGACTCTAAGTGAAATAAGTCACACAGAAAAGGGCACTTCTCATAAGGTATCACTTATAGAGGGAATGTAAAAACCGTTACACTTGAACTGAATTACAAAACAGAACAGAGTCACACATGCAGAAAACACACTATGGCTGCTTAACGGGAAAGGTGAGGTGGGGTGATACATAAAACAAGGGTTTCAAATTAGCTCAGATACCGTTCCATAAACCCAATATGTAATAGACAAGACCTACTCCTTGCTCAGAGAACTGGACTCAACACGCCCTATTCACCGCACAAGAATATATCTGACTAGTAATAATCTTAAAACCTATGTATTGATATCTCTCTGTTAGTGTGTCAAGTGGGTGTAAAGCGGCATAAACACAGCAGTGAAAAGCAGCTAAACCCCATTATAAAAATAAATTTCTTTGAAAAACCCATGAAACAAAGACAGTGAAAGAGAGAGAAATTCTTACACAATGCGTTCAGGGGCTGTGATGCAAACTGGATTGACCATATCTAGACCCACAGCTGGATGAGACATAAGGGTGGACACTGTTGCGGCTGAGAGGTTTGGTGAGGTTGGGTGAGCAAACACAGACCCTTTAAAGTAATACTGCGTGGTACCCATCGCATGGGTCCCAAATCTCCAGGTTCAAGGGCATCTTCCTACATCGAAAACATGCATGAGATACCCAGAAGATGGTACACCGTGTGATGGGGAAAGATTTCTAAAACGCACCTCATTTCTCATCTGCTTGTGCCCGGGTTCGCCATTCCAGCCACTTTACTAGCAATCTCCCTCCTTGGAGCATCAGCACCTTTAACCTCCTGTTCCGTACAGGTTGCAATTTGTCCTGAGGATGAACGGGAAGACGTGGAACCAACGAGAGACTAGCTCTTGGTGTTGGGACAGGCACAGGTCACTCTATTTTCCCATCAGGAAGAAGAATTAACCACAGGATCAGCCTGCCCCCCGGAACCAGAACCGGGCCTGAAGCCATCCTGCGCTTTTGCGGCCAGCTCCCTAAAAAGCGAGTTGTAAAATGGAGGTTCAGGGCACTGCAATTCACAAACCTGCAGAGTTATAAATGATAACTCTCATCCACAAATATATTGAGGGAAGGCAAAGAAGAGGATTTGAAATCAAGGCAGAATTGCAGGAAACAGATTTCAGGAGGTAGATTCGAATCGCCTTTAAATCACATGAAAAGCAGAAAATCGTTGACAATGATGCCCTTGGCCAAAAAGGGCGTATGCGTTTTTTCCTGAATATATTCAGGAAAAAACGCATACGCCCTTTTTGGCCAACCAAGCAACCTGGAAAGGCAAATCAGCGCTACAAACAAGTCTCGCTTCCCATCGGTCAAAAGGGCCATGCTGAAAAAAATGTCAAAACCAGAAATGCAGGACAGGCCATGGAGAAATGGGAGCCTTCCTATACTGATGGGCGGGATGTAAATTGCCAACAGCCACTCTGCAGAAGTGTACGGTGTGTCCTGAAACATCTAAAAAACACAGCTTAGAGAGCATAGGGCACTTCCAATCATGGGGGTATAAATTGGGAAAATTAAAAATCAGCAAGACACAAGCACCCCAAAGTTTAGGGCTGCTCTGTTGACAAGGACCTCCACTTCATTCCACCTTCAATATCCCAGGAAAGAGAAAAATGGATAAAGAAGTTGTGGTCCTTATGTACAATGGAATATCACTCAGCCATGAAATCAATGTCATAAGGCTAGTAGCAGCATGATGAGTGGATTTAGGTACGACGATTCTAAGTGAAATAAGTCACAGAGAAAAGGACACTTCTCATAAGGTATCACTTATAGAGGGAATGTAAAAACCGTTACACTTGAACTGAATCAGAAAACAGAACAGAGTCACACATGCAGAAAACACACTATGGCTGCTTAACGGGAAAGGTGAGGTGGGGTGATACATAAAACAAGGGATTCAAATTAGCTCAGATACAGTTCCATAAACCCAATATGTAATAGCCAAGACCTACTCCTTGCTCAGAGAACTGGACTCAACACGCCCTATTCACCACACAAGAATATATCTGACTAGTAATAATCTTAAAACCTATGTATTGATATCTCTCTGTTAGTGTGTCAAGTGGGTAAAAAGCGGCATAAACACAGCAGTGAAAAGCAGCTAAACCCCATTATAAAAATAAATTATTTTGAAAAACCCATGAAACAAAGACAGTGAAAGAGAGAGAAATTCTTACACAATGCGTTCAGGGGCTGTGATGCAACCTGGATTGACCATATCTAGACCCACAGCTGGATGAGACATAAAGGTGGACACTGTTGCGGCTGAGAGGTTTGGTGAGGTTGGGTGAGCAAACGCAGACCCTTTAAAGTAATACTGCGTGGTACCCATCGCATGGGTCCCAAATCTCCAGGTTCAAGGGCATCTTCCTACATCGAAAACATGCATGAGATACCCAGAAGATGGTACACCGTGTGATGGGGAAAGGTTTCTAAAACGCACCTCATTTCTCATCTGCTTGTGCCCGGGTTCGCCATTCCAGCCACTTTACTAGAAATCTCCCTCCTTGGAGCATCAGCACCTTTAACCTCCTGTTCCGTACAGGTTGCAATTTGTACTGAGGATGAACGGGAAGACGTGGAACCAATGAAAGACTAGCTCTTGGTGTTGGGACAGGCACAGGTCACTCTATTTTCCCATCAGGAAGAAGAATTAACCACAGGCTCAGCCTGCCCCCCGGAACAAGAACAGGGCCTGAAGCCATCCTGCGCTTTTGCGGCCATCTCCCAAAAACGCGAGTTATAAAATGGAGGTTCAGGGCACTGCAATTCACAAACCTGCAGAGTTATAAATGATAACTCTCGTCCACAAATATATTGAGGGAAGGCAAAGAAGAGGATTTGAAATCAAGGCAGAATTGCAGGAAACATATTTCAGGAGGTAGATTCGAATCGCCTTTAAAGCACATGAAAAGCGGCAAAACGTTGACAATGATGCCCTTGGCCAAAAAGGGCGTATGCGTTTTTTCCTGAATATATTCAGGAAAAAACGCATACGCCCTTTTTGGCCAACCAAGCAACCTGGAAAGGCAAATCAGCGCTACAAAGATGTCTCGCTTCCCATCGGTTAAAAAGGCCATGCTGAATAAAGTGTCAAAACCAGAAATGCAGGACAGGCCATGGAGAAATGGGAGCCTTGCTACACTGATGGGCGGGATGTAAATTGCCAACAGCCACTCTGCAGAAGCGTACGGTGAGTCCTGAAACATCTAAAAAACAAAGCTTAGAGAGCATAGGGCACTTCCACTCATGGGGTTATAAATTGGGAAAATTAAAAATCAGCAAGACACAAGCACCCCAAAGTTTAGGGCTGCTCTGTTGACAAGGACCTCCACTTCATTCCACCTTCAATATCCCAGGAAAGAGAAAAATGGATAAAGAAGTTGTGGTCCTTATGTACAATGGAATATCACTCAGCCGTGAAATCAATGTCATAAGGCTAGTACCAGCATGATGAGTGGATTTAGGTACGACGACTCTAAGTGAAATAAGTCACACAGAAAAGGGCACTTCTCATAAGGTATCACTTATAGAGGGAATGTAAAAACCGTTACACTTGAACTGAATTACAAAACAGAACAGAGTCACACATGCAGAAAACACACTATGGCTGCTTAACGGGAAAGGTGAGGTGGGGTGATACATAAAACAAGGGTTTCAAATTAGCTCAGATACCGTTCCATAAACCCAATATGTAATAGACAAGACCTACTCCTTGCTCAGAGAACTGGACTCAACACGCCCTATTCACCGCACAAGAATATATCTGACTAGTAATAATCTTAAAACCTATGTATTGATATCTCTCTGTTAGTGTGTCAAGTGGGTGTAAAGCGGCATAAACACAGCAGTGAAAAGCAGCTAAACCCCATTATAAAAATAAATTTCTTTGAAAAACCCATGAAACAAAGACAGTGAAAGAGAGAGAAATTCTTACACAATGCGTTCAGGGGCTGTGATGCAAACTGGATTGACCATATCTAGACCCACAGCTGGATGAGACATAAGGGTGGACACTGTTGCGGCTGAGAGGTTTGGTGAGGTTGGGTGAGCAAACACAGACCCTTTAAAGTAATACTGCGTGGTACCCATCGCATGGGTCCCAAATCTCCAGGTTCAAGGGCATCTTCCTACATCGAAAACATGCATGAGATACCCAGAAGATGGTACACCGTGTGATGGGGAAAGGTTTCTAAAACGCACCTCATTTCTCATCTGCTTGTGCCCGGGTTCGCCATTCCAGCCACTTTACTAGCAATCTCCCTCCTTGGAGCATCAGCACCTTTAACCTCCTGTTCCGTACAGGTTGCAATTTGTCCTGAGGATGAACGGGAAGACGTGGAACCAACGAGAGACTAGCTCTTGGTGTTGGGACAGGCACAGGTCACTCTATTTTCCCATCAGGAAGAAGAATTAACCACAGGATCAGCCTGCCCCCCGGAACCAGAACCGGGCCTGAAGCCATCCTGCGCTTTTGCGGCCAGCTCCCTAAAAAGCGAGTTGTAAAATGGAGGTTCAGGGCACTGCAATTCACAAACCTGCAGAGTTATAAATGATAACTCTCATCCACAAATATATTGAGGGAAGGCAAAGAAGAGGATTTGAAATCAAGGCAGAATTGCAGGAAACAGATTTCAGGAGGTAGATTCGAATCGCCTTTAAATCACATGAAAAGCAGAAAATCGTTGACAATGATGCCCTTGGCCAAAAAGGGCGTATGCGTTTTTTCCTGAATATATTCAGGAAAAAACGCATACGCCCTTTTTGGCCAACCAAGCAACCTGGAAAGGCAAATCAGCGCTACAAACAAGTCTCGCTTCCCATCGGTCAAAAGGGCCATGCTGAAAAAAATGTCAAAACCAGAAATGCAGGACAGGCCATGGAGAAATGGGAGCCTTCCTATACTGATGGGCGGGATGTAAATTGCCAACAGCCACTCTGCAGAAGTGTACGGTGTGTCCTGAAACATCTAAAAAACACAGCTTAGAGAGCATAGGGCACTTCCACTCATGGGGGTATAAATTGGGAAAATTAAAAATCAGCAAGACACAAGCACCCCAAAGTTTAGGGCTGCTCTGTTGACAAGGACCTCCACTTCATTCCACCTTCAATATCCCAGGAAAGAGAAAAATGGATAAAGAAGTTGTGGTCCTTATGTACAATGGAATATCACTCAGCCATGAAATCAATGTCATAAGGCTAGTAGCAGCATGATGAGTGGATTTAGGTACGACGATTCTAAGTGAAATAAGTCACAGAGAAAAGGACACTTCTCATAAGGTATCACTTATAGAGGGAATGTAAAAACCGTTACACTTGAACTGAATCAGAAAACAGAACAGAGTCACACATGCAGAAAACACACTATGGCTGCTTAACGGGAAAGGTGAGGTGGGGTGATACATAAAACAAGGGATTCAAATTAGCTCAGATACAGTTCCATAAACCCAATATGTAATAGCCAAGACCTACTCCTTGCTCAGAGAACTGGACTCAACACGCCGTATTCACCACACAAGAATATATCTGACTAGTAATAATCTTAAAACCTATGTATTGATATCTCTCTGTTAGTGTGTCAAGTGGGTAAAAAGCGGCATAAACACAGCAGTGAAAAGCAGCTAAACCCCATTATAAAAATAAATTATTTTGAAAAACCCATGAAACAAAGACAGTGAAAGAGAGAGAAATTCTTACACAATGCGTTCAGGGGCTGTGATGCAACCTGGATTGACCATATCTAGACCCACAGCTGGATGAGACATAAAGGTGGACACTGTTGCGGCTGAGAGGTTTGGTGAGGTTGGGTGAGCAAACGCAGACCCTTTAAAGTAATACTGCGTGGTACCCATCGCATGGGTCCCAAATCTCCAGGTTCAAGGGCATCTTCCTACATCGAAAACATGCATGAGATACCCAGAAGATGGTACACCGTATGATGGGGAAAGGTTTCTAAAACGCACCTCATTTCTCATCTGCTTGTGCCCGGGTTCGCCATTCCAGCCACTTTACTAGCAATCTCCCTCCTTGGAGCATCAGCACCTTTAACCTCCTGTTCCGTACAGGTTGCAATTTGTACTGAGGATGAACGGGAAGACGTGGAAGCAATGAAAGACTAGCTCTTGGTGTTGGGACAGGCACAGGTCACTCTATTTTCCCATCAGGAAGAAGAATTAACCACAGGCTCAGCCTGCCCCCCGGAACAAGAACAGGGCCTGAAGCCATCCTGCGCTTTTGCGGCCATCTCCCAAAAACGCGAGTTATAAAATGGAGGTTCAGGGCACTGCAATTCACAAACCTGCAGAGTTATAAATGATAACTCTCGTCCACAAATATATTGAGGGAAGGCAAAGAAGAGGATTTGAAATCAAGGCAGAATTGCAGGAAACATATTTCAGGAGGTAGATTCGAATCGCCTTTAAAGCACATGAAAAGCGGCAAAACGTTGACAATGATGCCCTTGGCCAAAAAGGGCGTATGCGTTTTTTCCTGAATATATTCAGGAAAAAACGCATACGCCCTTTTTGGCCAACCAAGCAACCTGGAAAGGCAAATCAGTGCTACAAAGATGTCTCGCTTCCCATCGGTTAAAAAGGCCATGCTGAATAAAGTGTCAAAACCAGAAATGCAGGACAGGCCATGGAGAAATGGGAGCCTTGCTACACTGATGGGCGGGATGTAAATTGCCAACAGCCACTCTGGAGAAGCGTACGGTGAGTCCTGAAACATCTAAAAAACAAAGCTTAGAGAGCATAGGGCACTTCCACTCATGGGGTTATAAATTGGGAAAATTAAAAATCAGCAAGACACAAGCACCCCAAAGTTTAGGGCTGCTCTGTTGACAAGGACCTCCACTTCATTCCACCTTCAATATCCCAGGAAAGAGAAAAATGGATAAAGAAGTTGTGGTCCTTATGTACAATGGAATATCACTCAGCCGTGAAATCAATGTCATAAGGCTAGTACCAGCATGATGAGTGGATTTAGGTACGACGACTCTAAGTGAAATAAGTCACACAGAAAAGGGCACTTCTCATAAGGTATCACTTATAGAGGGAATGTAAAAACCGTTACACTTGAACTGAATTACAAAACAGAACAGAGTCACACATGCAGAAAACACACTATGGCTGCTTAACGGGAAAGGTGAGGTGGGGTGATACATAAAACAAGGGTTTCAAATTAGCTCAGATACCGTTCCATAAACCCAATATGTAATAGACAAGACCTACTCCTTGCTCAGAGAACTGGACTCAACACGCCCTATTCACCGCACAAGAATATATCTGACTAGTAATAATCTTAAAACCTATGTATTGATATCTCTCTGTTAGTGTGTCAAGTGGGTAAAAAGCGGCATAAACACAGCAGTGAAAAGCAGCTAAACCCCATTATAAAAATAAATTACTTTGAAAAACCCATGAAACAAAGACAGTGAAAGAGAGAGAAATTCTTACACAATGCGTTCAGGGGCTGTGATGCAACCTGGATTGACCATATCTAGACCCACAGCTGGATGAGACATAAGGGTGGACACTGTTGCGGCTGAGAGGTTTGGTGAGGTTGGGTGAGCAAACACAGACCCTTTAAAGTAATACTGCGTGGTACCCATCGCATGGGTCCCAAATCTCCAGGTTCAAGGGCATCTTCCTACATCGAAAACATGCATGAGATACCCAGAAGATGGTACACCGTGTGATGGGGAAAGGTTTCTAAAACGCACCTCATTTCTCATCTGCTTGTGCCCGGGTTCGCCATTCCAGCCACTTTACTAGCAATCTCCCTCCTTGGAGCATCAGCACCTTTAACCTCCTGTTCCGTACAGGTTGCAATTTGTCCTGAGGATGAACGGGAAGACGTGGAACCAACGAGAGACTAGCTCTTGGTGTTGGGACAGGCACAGGTCACTCTATTTTCCCATCAGGAAGAAGAATTAACCACAGGATCAGCCTGCCCCCCAGAACCAGAACCGGGCCTGAAGCCATCCTGCGCTTTTGCGGCCAGCTCCCTAAAAAGCGAGTTGTAAAATGGAGGTTCAGGGCACTGCAATTCACAAACCTGCAGAGTTATAAATGATACCTCTCATCCACAAATATTTTGAGGGAAGGCAAAGAAGAGGATTTGAAATCAAGGCAGAATTGCAGGAAACAGATTTCAGGAGGTAGATTCGAATCGCCTTTAAATCACATGAAAAGCAGAAAATCGTTGACAATGATGCCCTTGGCCAAAAAGGGCGTATGCGTTTTTTCCTGAATATATTCAGGAAAAAACGCATACGCCCTTTTTGGCCAACCAAGCAACCTGGAAAGGCAAATCAGCGCTACAAACAAGTCTCGCTTCCCATCGGTCAAAAGGGCCATGCTGAAAACAATGTCAAAACCAGAAATGCAGGACAGGCCATGGAGAAATGGGAGCCTTCCTATACTGATGGGCGGGATGTAAACTGCCAACAGCCACTCTGCAGAAGTGTACGGTGTGTCCTGAAACATCTAAAAAACACAGCTTAGAGAGCATAGGGCACTTCCACTCAAGGGGGTATAAATTGGCAAAATGAAAAATCAGCAAGACACAAGCACCCCAAAGTTTAGGGCTGCTCTGTTGACAAGGACCTCCACTTCATTCCACCTTCAATATCCCAGGAAAGAGAAAAATGGATAAAGAAGTTGTGGTCCTTATGTACAATGGAATATCACTCAGCCATGAAATCAATGTCATAAGGCTAGTAGCAGCATGATGAGTGGATTTAGGTACGACGATTCTAAGTGAAATAAGTCACACAGAAAAGGACACTTCTCATACGGTATCACTTATAGAGGGAATGTAAAAACCGTTACACTTGAACTGAATCAGAAAACAGAACAGAGTCACACATGCAGAAAACACACTATGGCTGCTTAACGGGAAAGGTGAGGTGGGGTGATACATAAAACAAGGGATTCAAATTAGCTCAGATACCGTTCCATAAACCCAATATGTAATAGACAAGACCTACTCCTTGCTCAGAGAACTGGACTCAACACGCCCTATTCACCGCACAAGAATATATCTGACTAGTAATAATCTTAAAACCTATGTATTGATATCTCTCTGTTAGTGTGTCAAGTGGGTAAAAAGCGGCATAAACACAGCAGTGAAAAGCAGCTAAACCCCATTATAAAAATAAATTATTTTGAAAAACCCATGAAACAAAGACAGTGAAAGAGAGAGAAATTCTTACACAATGCGTTCAGGGGCTGTGATGCAACCTGGATTGACCATATCTAGACCCACAGCTGGATGAGACATAAGGGTGGACACTGTTGCGGCTGAGAGGTTTGGTGAGGTTGGGTGAGCAAACGCAGACCCTTTAAAGTAATACTGCGTGGTACCCATCGCATGGGTCCCAAATCTCCAGGTTCAAGGGCATCTTCCTACATCGAAAACATGCATGAGATACCCAGAAGATGGTACACCGTGTGATGGGGAAAGGTTTCTAAAACGCACCTCATTTCTCATCTGCTTGTGCCCGGGTTCGCCATTCCAGCCACTTTACTAGCAATCTCCCTCCTTGGAGCATCAGCACCTTTAACCTCCTGTTCCGTACAGGTTGCAATTTGTCCTGAGGATGAACGGGAAGACGTGGAACCAACGAGAGACTAGCTCTTGGTGTTGGGACAGGCACAGGTCACTCTATTTTCCCATCAGGAAGAAGAATTAACCACAGGATCAGCCTGCCCCCCGGAACCAGAACCGGGCCTGAAGCCATCCTGCGCTTTTGCGGCCAGCTCCCTAAAAAGCGAGTTGTAAAATGGAGGTTCAGGGCACTGCAATTCACAAACCTGCAGAGTTATAAATGATAACTCTCATCCACAAATATATTGAGGGAAGGCAAAGAAGAGGATTTGAAATCAAGGCAGAATTGCAGGAAACAGATTTCAGGAGGTAGATTCGAATCGCCTTTGAATCACATGAAAAGCAGAAAATCGTTGACAATGATGCCCTTGGCCAAAAAGGGCGTATGCGTTTTTTCCTGAATATATTCAGGAAAAAACGCATACGCCCTTTTTGGCCAACCAAGCAACCTGGAAAGGCAAATCAGCGCTACAAACAAGTCTCGCTTCCCATCGGTCAAAAGGGCCATGCTGAAAAAAATGTCAAAACCAGAAATGCAGGACAGGCCATGGAGAAATGGGAGCCTTCCTATACTGATGGGCGGGATGTAAATTGCCAACAGCCACTCTGCAGAAGTGTACGGTGTGTCCTGAAACATCTAAAAAACACAGCTTAGAGAGCATAGGGCACTTCCACTCATGGGGGTATAAATTGGGAAAATTAAAAATCAGCAAGACACAAGCACCCCAAAGTTTAGGGCTGCTCTGTTGACAAGGACCTCCACTTCATTCCACCTTCAATATCCCAGGAAAGAGAAAAATGGATAAAGAAGTTGTGGTCCTTATGTACAATGGAATATCACTCAGCCATGAAATCAATGTCATAAGGCTAGTAGCAGCATGATGAGTGGATTTAGGTACGACGATTCTAAGTGAAATAAGTCACAGAGAAAAGGACACTTCTCATAAGGTATCACTTATAGAGGGAATGTAAAAACCGTTACACTTGAACTGAATCAGAAAACAGAACAGAGTCACACATGCAGAAAACACACTATGGCTGCTTAACGGGAAAGGTGAGGTGGGGTGATACATAAAACAAGGGATTCAAATTAGCTCAGATACAGTTCCATAAACCCAATATGTAATAGCCAAGACCTACTCCTTGCTCAGAGAACTGGACTCAACACGCCGTATTCACCACACAAGAATATATCTGACTAGTAATAATCTTAAAACCTATGTATTGATATCTCTCTGTTAGTGTGTCAAGTGGGTAAAAAGCGGCATAAACACAGCAGTGAAAAGCAGCTAAACCCCATTATAAAAATAAATTATTTTGAAAAACCCATGAAACAAAGACAGTGAAAGAGAGAGAAATTCTTACACAATGCGTTCAGGGGCTGTGATGCAACCTGGATTGACCATATCTAGACCCACAGCTGGATGAGACATAAAGGTGGACACTGTTGCGGCTGAGAGGTTTGGTGAGGTTGGGTGAGCAAACGCAGACCCTTTAAAGTAATACTGCGTGGTACCCATCGCATGGGTCCCAAATCTCCAGGTTCAAGGGCATCTTCCTACATCGAAAACATGCATGAGATACCCAGAAGATGGTACACCGTATGATGGGGAAAGGTTTCTAAAACGCACCTCATTTCTCATCTGCTTGTGCCCGGGTTCGCCATTCCAGCCACTTTACTAGCAATCTCCCTCCTTGGAGCATCAGCACCTTTAACCTCCTGTTCCGTACAGGTTGCAATTTGTACTGAGGATGAACGGGAAGACGTGGAAGCAATGAAAGACTAGCTCTTGGTGTTGGGACAGGCACAGGTCACTCTATTTTCCCATCAGGAAGAAGAATTAACCACAGGCTCAGCCTGCCCCCCGGAACAAGAACAGGGCCTGAAGCCATCCTGCGCTTTTGCGGCCATCTCCCAAAAACGCGAGTTATAAAATGGAGGTTCAGGGCACTGCAATTCACAAACCTGCAGAGTTATAAATGATAACTCTCGTCCACAAATATATTGAGGGAAGGCAAAGAAGAGGATTTGAAATCAAGGCAGAATTGCAGGAAACATATTTCAGGAGGTAGATTCGAATCGCCTTTAAAGCACATGAAAAGCGGCAAAACGTTGACAATGATGCCCTTGGCCAAAAAGGGCGTATGCGTTTTTTCCTGAATATATTCAGGAAAAAACGCATACGCCCTTTTTGGCCAACCAAGCAACCTGGAAAGGCAAATCAGTGCTACAAAGATGTCTCGCTTCCCATCGGTTAAAAAGGCCATGCTGAATAAAGTGTCAAAACCAGAAATGCAGGACAGGCCATGGAGAAATGGGAGCCTTGCTACACTGATGGGCGGGATGTAAATTGCCAACAGCCACTCTGGAGAAGCGTACGGTGAGTCCTGAAACATCTAAAAAACAAAGCTTAGAGAGCATAGGGCACTTCCACTCATGGGGTTATAAATTGGGAAAATTAAAAATCAGCAAGACACAAGCACCCCAAAGTTTAGGGCTGCTCTGTTGACAAGGACCTCCACTTCATTCCACCTTCAATATCCCAGGAAAGAGAAAAATGGATAAAGAAGTTGTGGTCCTTATGTACAATGGAATATCACTCAGCCGTGAAATCAATGTCATAAGGCTAGTACCAGCATGATGAGTGGATTTAGGTACGACGACTCTAAGTGAAATAAGTCACACAGAAAAGGGCACTTCTCATAAGGTATCACTTATAGAGGGAATGTAAAAACCGTTACACTTGAACTGAATTACAAAACAGAACAGAGTCACACATGCAGAAAACACACTATGGCTGCTTAACGGGAAAGGTGAGGTGGGGTGATACATAAAACAAGGGTTTCAAATTAGCTCAGATACCGTTCCATAAACCCAATATGTAATAGACAAGACCTACTCCTTGCTCAGAGAACTGGACTCAACACGCCCTATTCACCGCACAAGAATATATCTGACTAGTAATAATCTTAAAACCTATGTATTGATATCTCTCTGTTAGTGTGTCAAGTGGGTAAAAAGCGGCATAAACACAGCAGTGAAAAGCAGCTAAACCCCATTATAAAAATAAATTACTTTGAAAAACCCATGAAACAAAGACAGTGAAAGAGAGAGAAATTCTTACACAATGCGTTCAGGGGCTGTGATGCAACCTGGATTGACCATATCTAGACCCACAGCTGGATGAGACATAAGGGTGGACACTGTTGCGGCTGAGAGGTTTGGTGAGGTTGGGTGAGCAAACACAGACCCTTTAAAGTAATACTGCGTGGTACCCATCGCATGGGTCCCAAATCTCCAGGTTCAAGGGCATCTTCCTACATCGAAAACATGCATGAGATACCCAGAAGATGGTACACCGTGTGATGGGGAAAGGTTTCTAAAACGCACCTCATTTCTCATCTGCTTGTGCCCGGGTTCGCCATTCCAGCCACTTTACTAGCAATCTCCCTCCTTGGAGCATCAGCACCTTTAACCTCCTGTTCCGTACAGGTTGCAATTTGTCCTGAGGATGAACGGGAAGACGTGGAACCAACGAGAGACTAGCTCTTGGTGTTGGGACAGGCACAGGTCACTCTATTTTCCCATCAGGAAGAAGAATTAACCACAGGATCAGCCTGCCCCCCAGAACCAGAACCGGGCCTGAAGCCATCCTGCGCTTTTGCGGCCAGCTCCCTAAAAAGCGAGTTGTAAAATGGAGGTTCAGGGCACTGCAATTCACAAACCTGCAGAGTTATAAATGATACCTCTCATCCACAAATATTTTGAGGGAAGGCAAAGAAGAGGATTTGAAATCAAGGCAGAATTGCAGGAAACAGATTTCAGGAGGTAGATTCGAATCGCCTTTAAATCACATGAAAAGCAGAAAATCGTTGACAATGATGCCCTTGGCCAAAAAGGGCGTATGCGTTTTTTCCTGAATATATTCAGGAAAAAACGCATACGCCCTTTTTGGCCAACCAAGCAACCTGGAAAGGCAAATCAGCGCTACAAACAAGTCTCGCTTCCCATCGGTCAAAAGGGCCATGCTGAAAACAATGTCAAAACCAGAAATGCAGGACAGGCCATGGAGAAATGGGAGCCTTCCTATACTGATGGGCGGGATGTAAACTGCCAACAGCCACTCTGCAGAAGTGTACGGTGTGTCCTGAAACATCTAAAAAACACAGCTTAGAGAGCATAGGGCACTTCCACTCAAGGGGGTATAAATTGGCAAAATGAAAAATCAGCAAGACACAAGCACCCCAAAGTTTAGGGCTGCTCTGTTGACAAGGACCTCCACTTCATTCCACCTTCAATATCCCAGGAAAGAGAAAAATGGATAAAGAAGTTGTGGTCCTTATGTACAATGGAATATCACTCAGCCATGAAATCAATGTCATAAGGCTAGTAGCAGCATGATGAGTGGATTTAGGTACGACGATTCTAAGTGAAATAAGTCACACAGAAAAGGACACTTCTCATACGGTATCACTTATAGAGGGAATGTAAAAACCGTTACACTTGAACTGAATCAGAAAACAGAACAGAGTCACACATGCAGAAAACACACTATGGCTGCTTAACGGGAAAGGTGAGGTGGGGTGATACATAAAACAAGGGATTCAAATTAGCTCAGATACCGTTCCATAAACCCAATATGTAATAGACAAGACCTACTCCTTGCTCAGAGAACTGGACTCAACACGCCCTATTCACCGCACAAGAATATATCTGACTAGTAATAATCTTAAAACCTATGTATTGATATCTCTCTGTTAGTGTGTCAAGTGGGTAAAAAGCGGCATAAACACAGCAGTGAAAAGCAGCTAAACCCCATTATAAAAATAAATTATTTTGAAAAACCCATGAAACAAAGACAGTGAAAGAGAGAGAAATTCTTACACAATGCGTTCAGGGGCTGTGATGCAACCTGGATTGACCATATCTAGACCCACAGCTGGATGAGACATAAGGGTGGACACTGTTGCGGCTGAGAGGTTTGGTGAGGTTGGGTGAGCAAACGCAGACCCTTTAAAGTAATACTGCGTGGTACCCATCGCATGGGTCCCAAATCTCCAGGTTCAAGGGCATCTTCCTACATCGAAAACATGCATGAGATACCCAGAAGATGGTACACCGTGTGATGGGGAAAGGTTTCTAAAACGCACCTCATTTCTCATCTGCTTGTGCCCGGGTTCGCCATTCCAGCCACTTTACTAGCAATCTCCCTCCTTGGAGCATCAGCACCTTTAACCTCCTGTTCCATACAGGTTGCAATTTGTACTGAGGATGAACGGGAAGACGTGGAACCAATGAAAGACTAGCTCTTGGTGTTGGGACAGGCACAGGTCACTCTATTTTCCCATCAGGAAGAAGAATTAACCACAGGATCAGCCTGCCCCCCGGAACCAGAACCGGGCCTGAAGCCATCCTGCGCTTTTGCGGCCAGCTCCCTAAAAAGCGAGTTGTAAAATGGAGGTTCAGGGCACTGCAATTCACAAACCTGCAGAGTTATAAATGATAACTCTCATCCACAAATATATTGAGGGAAGGCAAAGAAGAGGATTTGAAATCAAGGCAGAATTGCAGGAAACAGATTTCAGGAGGTAGATTCGAATCGCCTTTAAAGCACATGAAAACGGCAAAACGTTGACAATGATGCCCTTGGCCAAAAAGGGCGTATGCGTTTTTTCCTGAATATATTCAGGAAAAAACACATACGCCCTTTTTGGCCAACCAAGCAACCTGGAAAGGCAAATCAGTGCTAGAAAGATGTCTCGCTTCCCATCGGTCAAAAGGGCCATGCTGAAAAAAGTGTCAAAACCAGAAATGCAGGACAGGCCATGGAGAAATGGGAGCCTCGCTACACTGATGGGCGGGATGTAAATTGTCAACAGCCACTCTGGAGAAGTGTACGGTGAGTCCTGAAACGTCTAAAAAGCAAAGCTTAGAGAGCATAGGGCACTTCCACTCATGGGGGTATAAATTGGGAAAATGAAAAATCAGCAAGACACAAGCACCCCAAAGTTTAGGGCTGCTCTGTTGACAAGGACCTCCACTTCATTCCACCTTCAATATCCCAGGAAAGAGAAAAATGGATAAAGAAGTTGTGGTCCTTATGTACAATGGAATATCACTCAGCCATGAAATCAATGTCATAAGGCTAGTAGCAGCATGATGAGTGGATTTAGGTACGACGACTCTAAGTGAAATAAGTCACACAGAAAAGGACACTTCTCATAAGGTATCACTGATAGAGGGAATGTAAAAACCGTTACACTTGAACTGAATTACAAAACAGAACAGAGTCACACATGCAGAAAACACACTATGGCTGCTTAACGGGAAAGGTGAGGTGGGGTGATACATAAAACAAGGGTTTCAAATTAGCTCAGATACCGTTCCATAAACCCAATATGTAATAGACAAGACCTACTCCTTGCTCAGAGAACTGGACTCAACACGCCCTATTCACCGCACAAGAATATATCTGACTAGTAATAATCTTAAAACCTATGTATTGATATCTCTCTGTTAATGTGTCAAGTGGGTAAAAAGCGGCATAAACACAGCAGTGAAAAGCAGCTAAACCCCATTATAAAAATAAATTACTTTGAAAAACCCATGAAACAAAGACAGTGAAAGAGAGAGAAATTCTTACACAATGCGTTCACGGGCTGTGATGCAACCTGGATTGACCATATCTAGACCCACAGCTGGATGAGACATAAGGGTGGACACTGTTGCGGCTGAGAGGTTTGGTGAGGTTGGGTGAGCAAACGCAGACCCTTTAAAGTAATACTGCGTGGTACCCATCGCATGGGTCCCAAATCTCCAGGTTCAAGGGCATCTTCCTACATCGAAAACATGCATGAGATACCCAGAAGATGGTACACCGTGTGATGGGGAAAGGTTTCTAAAACGCACCTCATTTCTCATCTGCTTGTGCCCGGGTTTGCCATTCCAGCCACTTTACTAGCAATCTCCCTCCTTGGAGCATCAGCACCTTTAACCTCCTGTTCCGTACAGGTTGCAATTTGTCCTGAGGATGAACGGGAAGACGTGGAACCAACGAGAGACTAGCTCTTGGTGTTGGGACAGGCACAGGTCACTCTATTTTCCCATCAGGAAGAAGAATTAACCACAGGATCAGCCTGCCCCCCGGAACCAGAACCGGGCCTGAAGCCATCCTGCGCTTTTGCGGCCAGCTCCCTAAAAAGCGAGTTGTAAAATGGAGGTTCAGGGCACTGCAATTCACAAACCTGCAGAGTTATAAATGATAACTCTCGTCCACAAATATATTGAGGGAAGGCAAAGAAGAGGATTTGAAATCAAGGCAGAATTGCAGGAAACAGATTTCAGGAGGTAGATTCGAATCGCCTTTAAATCACATGAAAAGCAGAAAATCGTTGACAATGATGCCCTTGGCCAAAAAGGGCGTATGCGTTTTTTCCTGAATATATTCAGGAAAAAACGCATACGCCCTTTTTGGCCAACCAAGCAACCTGGAAAGGCAAATCAGCGCTACAAACAAGTCTCGCTTCCCATCGGTCAAAAGGGCCATGCTGAAAAAAATGTCAAAACCAGAAATGCAGGACAGGCCATGGAGAAATGGGAGCCTTCCTATACTGATGGGCGGGATGTAAATTGCCAACAGCCACTCTGCAGAAGTGTACGGTGTGTCCTGAAACATCTAAAAAACACAGCTTAGAGAGCATAGGACACTTCCACTCATGGGGGTATAAATTGGGAAAATGAAAAATCAGCAAGACACAAGAACCCCAAAGTTTAGGGCTGCTCTGTTGACAAGGACCTCCACTTCATTCCACCTTCAATATCCCAGGAAAGAGAAAAATGGATAAAGAAGTTGTGGTCCTTATGTACAATGTAATATCACTCAGCCGTGAAATCAATGTCATAAGGCTAGTAGCAGCATGATGAGTGGATTTAGGTACAACGATTCTAAGTGAAATAAGTCACACAGAAAAGGACACTTCTCATAAGGTATCACTGATAGAGGGAATGTAAAAACCGTTACACTTGAACTGAATTACAAAACAGAACAGAGTCACACATGCAGAAAACACACTATGGCTGCTTAACGGGAAAGGTGAGGTGGGGTGATACATAAAACAAGGGTATCAAATTAGCTCAGATACCGTTCCATAAACCCAATATGTAATAGACAAGACCTACTCCTTGCTCAGAGAACTGGACTCAACACGCCCTATTCACCGCACAAGAATATATCTGACTAGTAATAATCTTAAAACCTATGTATTGATATCTCTCTGTTAGTGTGTCAAGTGGGTGAAAAGCGGCATAAACACAGCAGTGAAAAGCAGCTAAACCCATTTATAAAAATAAATTACTTTGAAAAACCCATGAAACAAAGACAGTGAAAGAGAGAGAAATTCTTACACAATGCGTTCACGGGCTGTGATGCAACCTGGATTGACCATATCTAGACCCACAGCTGGATGAGACATAAGGGTGGACACTGTTGCGGCTGAGAGGTTTGGTGAGGTTGGGTGAGCAAACGCAGACCCTTTAAAGTAATACTGCGTGGTACCCATCGCATGGGTCCCAAATCTCCAGGTTCAAGGGCATCTTCCTACATCGAAAACATGCATGAGATACCCAGAAGATGGTACACCGTATGATGGGGAAAGGTTTCTAAAACGCACCTCATTTCTCATCTGCTTGTGCCCGGGTTCGCCATTCCAGCCACTTTATTAGCAATCTCCCTCCTTGGAGCATCAGCACCTTTAACCTCCTGTTCCGTACAGGTTGCAATTTGTACTGAGGATGAACGGGAAGACGTGGAACCAATGAAAGACTAGCTCTTGGTGTTGGGACAGGCACAGGTCACTCTATTTTCCCATCAGGAAGAAGAATTAACCACAGGCTCAGCCTGCCCCCCGGAACAAGAAGAGGGCCTGAAGCCATCCTGCGCTTTTGCGGCCATCTCCCAAAAACGCGAGTTGTAAAATGGAGGTTCAGGGCACTGCAATTCACAAACCTGCAGAGTTATAAATGATAACTCTCGTCCACAAATATATTGAGGGAAGGCAAAGAAGAGGATTTGAAATCAAGGCAGAATTGCAGGAAACAGATTTCAGGAGGTAGATTCGAATCGCCTTTAAAGCACATGAAAAGCGGCAAAACGTTGACAATGATGCCCTTGGCCAAAAAGGGCGTATGCGTTTTTTCCTGAATATATTCAGGAAAAAACGCATACGCCCTTTTTGGCCAACCAAGCAACCTGGAAAGGCAAATCAGCGCTACAAAGATGTCTCGCTTCCCATCGGTTAAAAAGGCCATGCTGAATAAAGTGTCAAAACCAGAAATGCAGGACAGGCCATGGAGAAATGGGAGCCTTGCTACACTGATGGGCGGGATGTAAATTGCCAACAGCCACTCTGGAGAAGCGTACGGTGAGTCCTGAAACATCTAAAAAACAAAGCTTAGAGAGCATAGGGCACTTCCACTCATGGGGTTATAAATTGGGAAAATGAAAAATCAGCAAGACACAAGCACCCCAAAGTTTAGGGCTGCTCTGTTGACAAGGACCTCCACTTCATTCCACCTTCAATATCCCAGGAAAGAGAAAAATGGATAAAGAAGTTGTGGTCCTTATGTACAATGGAATATCACTCAGCCGTGAAATCAATGTCATAAGGCTAGTAGCAGCATGATGAGTGGATTTAGGTACAACGACTCTAAGTGAAATAAGTCACACAGAAAAGGACACTTCTCATAAGGTATCACTGATAGAGGGAATGTAAAAACCGTTACACTTGAACTGAATTACAAAACAGAACAGAGTCACACATGCAGAAAACACACTATGGCTGCTTAACGGGAAAGGTGAGGTGGGGTGATACATAAAACAAGGGTATCAAATTAGCTCAGATACCGTTCCATAAACCCAATATGTAATAGACAAGACCTACTCCTTGCTCAGAGAACTGGACTCAACACGCCCTATTCACCGCACAAGAATATATCTGACTAGTAATAATCTTAAAACCTATGTATTGATATCTCTCTGTTAGTGTGTCAAGTGGGTGAAAAGCGGCATAAACACAGCAGTGAAAAGCAGCTAAACCCATTTATAAAAATAAATTACTTTGAAAAACCCATGAAACAAAGACAGTGAAAGAGAGCGAAATTCTTACACAATGCGTTCACGGGCTGTGATGCAAAGTGGATTGACCATATCTAGACCCACAGCTGGATGAGACATAAGGGTGGACACTGTTGCGGCTGAGAGGTTTGGTGAGGTTGGGTGAGCAAACGCAGACCCTTTAAAGTAATACTGCGTGGTACCCATCGCATGGGTCCCAAATCTCCAGGTTCAAGGGCATCTTCCTACATCGAAAACATGCATGAGATACCCAGAAGATGGTACACCGTATGATGGGGAAAGGTTTCTAAAACGCACCTCATTTCTCATCTGCTTGTGCCCGGGTTCGCCATTCCAGCCACTTTACTAGCAATCTCCCTCCTTGGAGCATCAGCACCTTTAACCTCCTGTTCCGTACAGGTTGCAATTTGTACTGAGGATGAACGGGAAGACGTGGAACCAATGAAAGACTAGCTCTTGGTGTTGGGACAGGCACAGGTCACTCTATTTTCCCATCAGGAAGAAGAATTAACCACAGGCTCAGCCTGCCCCCCGGAACAAGAACAGGGCCTGAAGCCATCCTGTGCTTTTGCGGCCATCTCCCAAAAACGCGAGTTGTAAAATGGAGGTTCAGGGCACTGCAATTCACAAACCTGCAGAGTTATAAATGATAACTCTCGTCCACAAATATATTGAGGGAAGGCAAAGAAGAGGATTTGAAATCAAGGCAGAATTGCAGGAAACAGATTTCAGGAGGTAGATTCGAATCGCCTTTAAAGCACATGAAAAGCGGCAAAACGTTGACAATGATGCCCTTGGCCAAAAAGGGCGTATGCGTTTTTTCCTGAATATATTCAGGAAAAAACGCATACGCCCTTTTTGGCCAACCAAGCAACCTGGAAAGGCAAATCAGCGCTACAAAGATGTCTCGCTTCCCATCGGTTAAAAAGGCCATGCTGAATAAAGTGTCAAAACCAGAAATGCAGGACAGGCCATGGAGAAATGGGAGCCTTGCTACACTGATGGGCGGGATGTAAATTGCCAACAGCCACTCTGGAGAAGCGTACGGTGAGTCCTGAAACATCTAAAAAACAAAGCTTAGAGAGCATAGGGCACTTCCACTCATGGGGTTATAAATTGGGAAAATTAAAAATCAGCAAGACACAAGCACCCCAAAGTTTAGGGCTGCTCTGTTGACAAGGACCTCCACTTCATTCCACCTTCAATATCCCAGGAAAGAGAAAAATGGATAAAGAAGTTGTGGTCCTTATGTACAATGGAATATCACTCAGCCGTGAAATCAATGTCATAAGGCTAGTACCAGCATGATGAGTGGATTTAGGTACGATGATTCTAAGTGAAATAAGTCACACAGAAAAGGGCACTTCTCATAAGGTATCACTTATAGAGGGAATGTAAAAACCGTTACACTTGAACTGAATTACAAAACAGAACAGAGTCACACATGCAGAAAACACACTATGCCTGCTTAACGGGAAAGGTGAGGTGGGGTGATACATAAAACAAGGGTTTCAAATTAGCTCAGATACCGTTCCATAAACCCAATATGTAATAGACAAGACCTACTCCTTGCTCAGAGAACTGGACTCAACACGCCCTATTCACCGCACAAGAATATATCTGACTAGTAATAATCTTAAAACCTATGTATTGATATCTCTCTGTTAGTGTGTCAAGTGGGTAAAAAGCGGCATAAACACAGCAGTGAAAAGCAGCTAAACCCCATTATAAAAATAAATTACTTTGAAAAACCCATGAAACAAAGACAGTGAAAGAGAGAGAAATTCTTACACAATGCGTTCAGGGGCTGTGATGCAACCTGGATTGACCATATCTAGACCCACAGCTGGATGAGACATAAGGGTGGACACTGTTGCGGCTGAGAGGTTTGGTGAGGTTGGGTGAGCAAACGCAGACCCTTTAAAGTAATACTGCGTGGTACCCATCGCATGGGTCCCAAATCTCCAGGTTCAAGGGCATCTTCCTACATCGAAAACATGCATGAGATACCCAGAAGATGGTACACCGTGTGATGGGGAAAGGTTTCTAAAACGCACCTCATTTCTCATCTGCTTGTGCCCGGGTTCGCCATTCCAGCCACTTTACTAGCAATCTCCCTCCTTGGAGCATCAGCACCTTTAACCTCCTGTTCCGTACAGGTTGCAATTTGTCCTGAGGATGAACGGGAAGACGTGGAACCAACGAGAGACTAGCTCTTGGTGTTGGGACAGGCACAGGTCACTCTATTTTCCCATCAGGAAGAAGAATTAACCACAGGATCAGCCTGCCCCCCGGAACCAGAACCGGGCCTGAAGCCATCCTGCGCTTTTGCGGCCAGCTCCCTAAAAAGCGAGTTGTAAAATGGAGGTTCAGGGCACTGCAATTCACAAACCTGCAGAGTTATAAATGATAACTCTCGTCCACAAATATATTGAGGGAAGGCAAAGAAGAGGATTTGAAATCAAGGCAGAATTGCAGGAAACAGATTTCAGGAGGTAGATTCGAATCGCCTTTAAATCACATGAAAAGCAGAAAATCGTTGACAATGATGCCCTTGGCCAAAAAGGGCGTATGCGTTTTTTCCTGAATATATTCAGGAAAAAACGCATACGCCCTTTTTGGCCAACCAAGCAACCTGGAAAGGCAAATCAGCGCTACAAACAAGTCTCGCTTCCCATCGGTCAAAAGGGCCATGCTGAAAAAAATGTCAAAACCAGAAATGCAGGACAGGCCATGGAGAAATGGGAGCCTTCCTATACTGATGGGCGGGATGTAAATTGCCAACAGCCACTCTGCAGAAGTGTACGGTGTGTCCTGAAACATCTAAAAAACACAGCTTAGAGAGCATAGGGCACTTCCACTCATGGGGGTATAAATTGGGAAAATTAAAAATCAGCAAGACACAAGCACCCCAAAGTTTAGGGCTGCTCTGTTGACAAGGACCTCCACTTCATTCCACCTTCAATATCCCAGGAAAGAGAAAAATGGATAAAGAAGTTGTGGTCCTTATGTACAATGGAATATCACTCAGCCGTGAAATCAATGTCATAAGGCTAGTAGCAGCATGATGAGTGGATTTAGGTACAACGACTCTAAGTGAAATAAGTCACACAGAAAAGGACACTTCTCATAAGGTATCACTGATAGAGGGAATGTAAAAACCGTTACACTTGAACTGAATTACAAAACAGAACAGAGTCACACATGCAGAAAACACACTATGGCTGCTTAACGGGAAAGGTGAGGTGGGGTGATACATAAAACAAGGGTTTCAAATTAGCTCAGATACCGTTCCGTAAAACCAATATGTAATAGACAAGACCTACTCCTTGCTCAGAGAACTGGACTCAACACGCCCTATTCACCGCACAAGAATATATCTGAATAGTAATAATCTTAAAACCTATGTATTGATATCTCTCTGTTAGTGTGTCAAGTGGGTGAAAAGCGGCATAAACACAGCAGTGAAAAGCAGCTAAACCCATTTATAAAAATAAATTACTTTGAAAAACCCATGAAACAAAGACAGTGAAAGAGAGAGAAATTCTTACACAATGCGTTCACGGGCTGTGATGCAACCTGGATTGACCATATCTAGACCCACAGCTGGATGAGACATAAGGGTGGACACTGTTGCGGCTGAGAGGTTTGGTGAGGTTGGGTGAGCAAACGCAGACCTTTTAAAGTAATACTGCGTGGTACCCATCGCATGGGTCCCAAATCTCCAGGTTCAAGGGCATCTTCCTACATCGAAAACATGCATGAGATACCCAGAAGATGGTACACCGTATGATGGGGAAAGGTTTCTAAAACGCACCTCATTTCTCATCTGCTTGTGCCCGGGTTCGCCATTCCAGCCACTTTACTAGCAATCTCCCTCCTTGGAGCATCAGCACCTTTAACCTCCTGTTCCGTACAGGTTGCAATTTGTACTGAGGATGAACGGGAAGACGTGGAACCAATGAAAGACTAGCTCTTGGTGTTGGGACAGGCACAGGTCACTCTATTTTCCCATCAGGAAGAAGAATTAACCACAGGCTCAGCCTGCCCCCCGGAACAAGAAGAGGGCCTGAAGCCATCCTGCGCTTTTGCGGCCATCTCCCAAAAACGCGAGTTGTAAAATGGAGGTTCAGGGCACTGCAATTCACAAACCTGCAGAGTTATAAATGATAACTCTCGTCCACAAATATATTGAGGGTAGGCAAAGAAGAGGATTTGAAATCAAGGCAGAATTGCAGGAAACATATTTCAGGAGGTAGATTCGAATCGCCTTTAAAGCACATGAAAAGCGGCAAAACGTTGACAATGATGCCCTTGGCCAAAAAGGGCGTATGCGTTTTTTCCTGAATATATTCAGGAAAAAACGCATACGCCCTTTTTGGCCAACCAAGCAACCTGGAAAGGCAAATCAGCGCTACAAAGATGTCTCGCTTCCCATCGGTTAAAAAGGCCATGCTGAATAAAGTGTCAAAACCAGAAATGCAGGACAGGCCATGGAGAAATGGGAGCCTTGTTACACTGATGGGCGGGATGTAAATTGCCAACAGCCACTCTGGAGAAGTGTACGGTGAGTCCTGAAACATCTAAAAAACAAAGCTTAGAGAGCATAGGGCACTTCCACTCATGGGGTTATAAATTGGGAAAATTAAAAATCAGCAAGACACAAGCACCCCAAAGTTTAGGGCTGCTCTGTTGACAAGGACCTCCACTTCATTCCACCTTCAATATCCCAGGAAAGAGAAAAATGGATAAAGAAGTTGTGGTCCTTATGTACAATGGAATATCACTCAGCCGTGAAATCAATGTCATAAGGCTAGTACCAGCATGATGAGTGGATTTAGGTACGACGACTCTAAGTGAAATAAGTCACACAGAAAAGGGCACTTCTCATAAGGTATCACTTATAGAGGGAATGTAAAAACCGTTACACTTGAACTGAATTACAAAACAGAACAGAGTCACACATGCAGAATACACACTATGGCTGCTTAACGGGAAAGGTGAGGTGGGGTGATACATAAAACAAGGGTTTCAAATTAGCTCAGATACCGTTCCATAAAACCAATATGTAATAGACAAGACCTACTCCTTGCTCAGAGAACTGGACTCAACACGCCCTATTCACCGCACAAGAATACATCTGACTAGTAATAATCTTAAAAAATATGTACTGATATCTCTCTGTTAGTGTGTCAAGTGGTTAAAAAGCGGCATAAACACAGCAGTGAAAAGCAGCTAAACCCCATTATAAAAATAAATTCTTTGAAAAACCCATGAAACAAAGACAGTGAAAGAGAGAGAAATTCTTACACAATGCGTTCAGGGGCTGTGATGCAACCTGGATTGACCATATCTAGACCCACAGCTGGATGAGACATAAGGGTGGACACTGTTGCGGCTGAGAGGTTTGGTGAGGTTGGGTGAGCAAACGCAGACCCTTTAAAGTAATACTGCGTGGTACCCATCGCATGGGTCCCAAATCTCCAGGTTCAAGGGCATCTTCCTACATCGAAAACATGCATGAGAAACCCAGAAGATGGTACACCGTGTGATGGGGAAAGGTTTCTAAAACGCACCTCATTTCTCATCTGCTTGTGCCCGGGTTCGCCATTCCAGCCACTTTACTAGCAATCTCCCTCCTTGGAGCATCAGCACCTTTAACCTCCTCTTCCGTACAGGTTGCAATTTGTCCTGAGGATGAACTGGAAGACGTGGAACCAATGAGAGACTAGCTCTTGGTGTTGGGACAGGCACAGGTCACTCTATTTTCCCATCAGGAAGAAGAATTAACCACAGGCTCAGCCTGCCACCCGGAACCAGAACAGGGCCTGAAGCCATCCTGTGCTATTGCGGCCAGCTCCCTAAAAAGCGAGTTGTAAAATGGAGGTTCAGGGCACTGCAATTCACAAACCTGCAGACTTATAAATGATAACTCTCGTCCACAAATATATTGAGGGAAGGCAAAGAAGAGGATTTGAAATCAAGGCAGAATTGCAGGAAACAGATTTCAGGAGGTAGATTCGAATCGCCTTTAAAGCACATGAAAAGCGGCAAAACGTTGACAATGATGCCCTTGGCCAAATAGGGCGTATGCGTTTTTTCCTGAATATATTCAGGAAAAAACGCATACGCCCTTTTTGGCCAACCAAGCAACCTGGAAAGGCAAATCAGCGCTACAAAGATGTCTCGCTTCCCATCGGTCAAAAGGGCCATGCTGAAAAAAGTGTCAAAACCAGAAATGCAGGACAGGCCATGGAGAAATGGGAGCCTTGCTACAGTGATGGGCGGGATGTAAATTGTCAACAGCCACTCTGGAGAAGTGTACGGTGAGTCCTGAAACTTCTAAAAAGCAAAGCTAAGAGAGCATAGGGCACATCCACTCATGGGGGTATAAATTGGGAAAATTAAAAATCAGCAAGACACAAGCAACCCAAAGTTTAGGGCTGCTCTGTTGACAAGGACCTCCACTTCATTCCACCTTCAATATCCCAGGAAAGAGAAAAATGGATAAAGAAGTTGTGGTCCTTATGTACAATGGAATATCACTCAGCCATGAAATCACTGTCATAAGGCTAGTAGCAGCATGATGAGTGGATTTAGGTACGACGATTCTAAGTGAAATAAGTCAAACAGAAAAGGACACTTCTCATAAGGTATCACTGATAGAGGGAATGTAAAAACCGTTACACTTGAACTGAATTACAAAACAGAACAGAGTCACACATGCAGAAAACACACTATGGCTGCTTAACGGGAATGGTGAGGTGGCGTGATACATAAAACAAGGGTTTCAAATTAGCTCAGATACCGTTCCATAAACCCAATATGTAATAGACAAGACCTATTCCTTGCTCAGAGAACTGGACTCAACACGCCCTATTCACCGCACAAGAATATATCTGACTAGTAATAATCTTAAAACCTATGTATTGATATCTCTCTGTTAGTGTGTCAAGTGGGTAAAAAGCGGCATAAACACAGCAGTGAAAAGCAGCTAAACCCCATTATAAAAATAAATTACTTTGAAAAACCCATGAAACAAAGACAGTGAAAGAGAGAGAAATTCTTACACAATGCGTTCAGGGGCTGTGATGCAACCTGGATTGACCATATCTAGACCCACAGCTGGATGAGACATAAGGGTGGACACTGTTGCGGCTGAGAAGTTTGGTGAGGTTGGGTGAGCAAACGCAGACCCTTTAAAGTAATACTGCGTGGTACCCATCGCATGGGTCCCAAATCTCCAGGTTCAAGGGCATCTTCCTACATCGAAAACATGCATGAGATACCCAGAAGATGGTACACCGTGTGATGGGGAAAGGTTTCTAAAACGCACCTCATTTCTCATCTGCTTGTGCCCGGGTTCGCCATTCCAGCCACTTTACTAGAAATCTCCCTCCTTGGAGCATCAGCACCTTTAACCTCCTGTTCCGTACAGGTTGCAATTTGTCCTGAGGATGAACGGGAAGACGGGGAACCAACGAGAGACTAGCTCTTGGTGTTGGGACAGGCACAGGTCACTCTATTTTCCCATCAGGAAGAAGAATTAACCACAGGCTCAGCCTGCCCCCCGGAACCAGAACCGGGCCTGAAGCCATCCTGCGCTTTTGCGGCCAGCTCCCTAAAAAGCGAGTTGTAAAATGGAGGTTCAGGGCACTGCAATTCACAAACCTGCAGAGTTATAAATGATAACTCTCGTCCACAAATATATTGAGGGAAGGCAAAGAAGAGGATTTGAAATCAAGGCAGAATTGCAGGAAACAGATTTCAGGAGGTAGATTCGAATCGCCTTTAAATCACATGAAAAGCAGAAAATCGTTGACAATAATGCCCTTGGCCAAAAAGGGCGTATGCGTTTTTTCCTGAATATATTCAGGAAAAAACGCATACGCCCTTTTTGGCCAACCAAGCAACCTGGAAAGGCAAATCAGCGCTACAAACAAGTCTCGCTTCCCATCGGTCAAAAGGGCCATGCTGAAAAAAATGTCAAAACCAGAAATGCAGGACAGGCCATGGAGAAATGGGAGCCTTCCTATACTGATGGGCGGGATGTAAATTGCCAACAGCCACTCTGCAGAAGTGTACGGTGTGTCCTGAAACATCTAAAAAACACAGCTTAGAGAGCATAGGGCACTTCCACTCATGGGGGTATAAATTGGGAAAATGAAAAATCAGCAAGACACAAGAACCCCAAAGTTTAGGGCTGCTCTGTTGACAAGGACCTCCACTTCATTCCACCTTCAATATCCCAGGAAAGAGAAAAATGGATAAAGAAGTTGTGGTCCTTATGTACAATGGAATATCACTCAGCCGTGAAATCAATGTCATAAGGCTAGTAGCAGCATGATGAGTGGATTTAGGTACAACGACTCTAAGTGAAATAAGTCACACAGAAAAGGACACTTCTCATAAGGTATCACTGATAGAGGGAATGTAAAAACCGTTACACTTGAACTGAATTACAAAACAGAACAGAGTCACACATGCAGAAAACACACTATGGCTGCTTAACGGGAAAGGTGAGGTGGGGTGATACATAAAACAAGGGTTTCAAATTAGCTCAGATACCGTTCCATAAAACCAATATGTAATAGACAAGACCTACTCCTTGCTCAGAGAACTGGACTCAACACGCCCTATTCACCGCACAAGAATATATCTGAATAGTAATAATCTTAAAACATATGTATTGATATCTCTCTGTTAGTGTGTCAAGTGGGTGAAAAGCGGCATAAACACAGCAGTGAAAAGCAGCTAAACCCATTTATAAAAATAAATTACTTTGAAAAACCCATGAAACAAAGACAGTGAAAGAGAGAGAAATTCTTACACAATGCGTTCACGGGCTGTGATGCAACCTGGATTGACCATATCTAGACCCACAGCTGGATGAGACATAAGGGTGGACACTGTTGCGGCTGAGAGGTTTGGTGAGGTTGGGTGAGCAAACGCAGACCCTTTAAAGTAATACTGCGTGGTACCCATCGCATGGGTCCCAAATCTCCAGGTTCAAGGGCATCTTCCTACATCGAAAACATGCATGAGATACCCAGAAGATGATACACCGTATGATGGGGAAAGGTTTCTAAAACGCACCTCATTTCTCATCTGCTTGTGCCCGGGTTCGCCATTCCAGCCACTTTACTAGCAATCTCCCTCCTTGGAGCATCAGCACCTTTAACCTCCTGTTCCGTACAGGTTGCAATTTGTACTGAGGATGAACGGGAAGACGTGGAAGCAATGAAAGACTAGCTCTTGGTGTTGGGACAGGCACAGGTCACTCTATTTTCCCATCAGGAAGAAGAATTAACCACAGGCTCAGCCTGCCCCCCGGAACAAGAAGAGGGCCTGAAGCCATCCTGCGCTTTTGCGGCCATCTCCCAAAAACGCGAGTTGTAAAATGGAGGTTCAGGGCACTGCAATTCACAAACCTGCAGAGTTATAAATGATAACTCTCGTCCACAAATATATTGAGGGAAGGCAAAGAAGAGGATTTGAAATCAAGGCAGAATTGCAGGAAACAGATTTCAGGAGGTAGATTCGAATCGCCTTTAAAGCACATGAAAAGCGGCAAAACGTTGACAATGATGCCCTTGGCCAAAAAGGGCGTATGCGTTTTTTCCTGAATATATTCAGGAAAAAACGCATACGCCCTTTTTGGCCAACCAAGCAACCTGGAAAGGCAAATCAGCGCTACAAAGATGTCTCGCTTCCCATCGGTTAAAAAGGCCATGCTGAATAAAGTGTCAAAACCAGAAATGCAGGACAGGCCATGGAGAAATGGGAGCCTTGCTACACTGATGGGCGGGATGTAAATTGCCAACAGCCACTCTGGAGAAGCGTATGGTGAGTCCTGAAACATCTAAAAAACAAAGCTTAGAGAGCATAGGGCACTTCCACTCATGGGGTTATAAATTGGGAAAATTAAAAATCAGCAAGACACAAGCACCCCAAAGTTTAGGGCTGCTCTGTTGACAAGGACCTCCACTTCATTCCACCTTCAATATCCCAGGAAAGAGAAAAATGGATAAAGAAGTTGTGGTCCTTATGTACAATGGAATATCACTCAGCCGTGAAATCAATGTCATAAGGCTAGTACCAGCATGATGAGTGGATTTAGGTACGACGACTCTAAGTGAAATAAGTCACACAGAAAAGGGCACTTCTCATAAGGTATCACTTATAGAGGGAATGTAAAAACCGTTACACTTGAACTGAATTACAAAACAGAACAGAGTCACACATGCAGAAAACACACTATGGCTGCTTAACGGGAAAGGTGAGGTGGGGTGATACATAAAACAAGGGTTTCAAATTAGCTCAGATACCGTTCCATAAACCCAATATGTAATAGACAAGACCTACTCCTTGCTCAGAGAACTGGACTCAACACGCCCTATTCACCGCACAAGAATATATCTGACTAGTAATAATCTTAAAACCTATGTATTGATATCTCTCTGTTAGTGTGTCAAGTGGGTGTAAAGCGGCATAAACACAGCAGTGAAAAGCAGCTAAACCCCATTATAAAAATAAATTTCTTTGAAAAACCCATGAAACAAAGACAGTGAAAGAGAGAGAAATTCTTACACAATGCGTTCAGGGGCTGTGATGCAAACTGGATTGACCATATCTAGACCCACAGCTGGATGAGACATAAGGGTGGACACTGTTGCGGCTGAGAGGTTTGGTGAGGTTGGGTGAGCAAACACAGACCCTTTAAAGTAATACTGCGTGGTACCCATCGCATGGGTCCCAAATCTCCAGGTTCAAGGGCATCTTCCTACATCGAAAACATGCATGAGATACCCAGAAGATGGTACACCGTGTGATGGGGAAAGGTTTCTAAAACGCACCTCATTTCTCATCTGCTTGTGCCCGGGTTCGCCATTCCAGCCACTTTACTAGCAATCTCCCTCCTTGGAGCATCAGCACCTTTAACCTCCTGTTCCGTACAGGTTGCAATTTGTCCTGAGGATGAACGGGAAGACGTGGAACCAACGAGAGACTAGCTCTTGGTGTTGGGACAGGCACAGGTCACTCTATTTTCCCATCAGGAAGAAGAATTAACCACAGGATCAGCCTGCCCCCCGGAACCAGAACCGGGCCTGAAGCCATCCTGCGCTTTTGCGGCCAGCTCCCTAAAAAGCGAGTTGTAAAATGGAGGTTCAGGGCACTGCAATTCACAAACCTGCAGAGTTATAAATGATAACTCTCATCCACAAATATATTGAGGGAAGGCAAAGAAGAGGATTTGAAATCAAGGCAGAATTGCAGGAAACAGATTTCAGGAGGTAGATTCGAATCGCCTTTAAATCACATGAAAAGCAGAAAATCGTTGACAATGATGCCCTTGGCCAAAAAGTGCGTATGCGTTTTTTCCTGAATATATTCAGGAAAAAACGCATACGCCCTTTTTGGCCAACCAAGCAACCTGGAAAGGCAAATCAGCGCTACAAACAAGTCTCGCTTCCCATCGGTCAAAAGGGCCATGCTGAAAAAAATGTCAAAACCAGAAATGCAGGACAGGCCATGGAGAAATGGGAGCCTTCCTATACTGATGGGCGGGATGTAAATTGCCAACAGCCACTCTGCAGAAGTGTACGGTGTGTCCTGAAACATCTAAAAAACACAGCTTAGAGAGCATAGGGCACTTCCAATCATGGGGGTATAAATTGGGAAAATTAAAAATCAGCAAGACACAAGCACCCCAAAGTTTAGGGCTGCTCTGTTGACAAGGACCTCCACTTCATTCCACCTTCAATATCCCAGGAAAGAGAAAAATGGATAAAGAAGTTGTGGTCCTTATGTACAATGGAATATCACTCAGCCATGAAATCAATGTCATAAGGCTAGTAGCAGCATGATGAGTGGATTTAGGTACGACGATTCTAAGTGAAATAAGTCACAGAGAAAAGGACACTTCTCATAAGGTATCACTTATAGAGGGAATGTAAAAACCGTTACACTTGAACTGAATCAGAAAACAGAACAGAGTCACACATGCAGAAAACACACTATGGCTGCTTAACGGGAAAGGTGAGGTGGGGTGATACATAAAACAAGGGATTCAAATTAGCTCAGATACAGTTCCATAAACCCAATATGTAATAGCCAAGACCTACTCCTTGCTCAGAGAACTGGACTCAACACGCCGTATTCACCACACAAGAATATATCTGACTAGTAATAATCTTAAAACCTATGTATTGATATCTCTCTGTTAGTGTGTCAAGTGGGTAAAAAGCGGCATAAACACAGCAGTGAAAAGCAGCTAAACCCCATTATAAAAATAAATTATTTTGAAAAACCCATGAAACAAAGACAGTGAAAGAGAGAGAAATTCTTACACAATGCGTTCAGGGGCTGTGATGCAACCTGGATTGACCATATCTAGACCCACAGCTGGATGAGACATAAAGGTGGACACTGTTGCGGCTGAGAGGTTTGGTGAGGTTGGGTGAGCAAACGCAGACCCTTTAAAGTAATACTGCGTGGTACCCATCGCATGGGTCCCAAATCTCCAGGTTCAAGGGCATCTTCCTACATCGAAAACATGCATGAGATACCCAGAAGATGGTACACCGTATGATGGGGAAAGGTTTCTAAAACGCACCTCATTTCTCATCTGCTTGTGCCCGGGTTCGCCATTCCAGCCACTTTACTAGCAATCTCCCTCCTTGGAGCATCAGCACCTTTAACCTCCTGTTCCGTACAGGTTGCAATTTGTACTGAGGATGAACGGGAAGACGTGGAACCAATGAAAGACTAGCTCTTGGTGTTGGGACAGGCACAGGTCACTCTATTTTCCCATCAGGAAGAAGAATTAACCACAGGCTCAGCCTGCCCCCCGGAACAAGAACAGGGCCTGAAGCCATCCTGCGCTTTTGCGGCCATCTCCCAAAAACGCGAGTTATAAAATGGAGGTTCAGGGCACTGCAATTCACAAACCTGCAGAGTTATAAATGATAACTCTCGTCCACAAATATATTGAGGGAAGGCAAAGAAGAGGATTTGAAATCAAGGCAGAATTGCAGGAAACATATTTCAGGAGGTAGATTCGAATCGCCTTTAAAGCACATGAAAAGCGGCAAAACGTTGACAATGATGCCCTTGGCCAAAAAGGGCGTATGCGTTTTTTCCTGAATATATTCAGGAAAAAACGCATACGCCCTTTTTGGCCAACCAAGCAACCTGGAAAGGCAAATCAGCGCTACAAAGATGTCTCGCTTCCCATCGGTTAAAAAGGCCATGCTGAATAAAGTGTCAAAACCAGAAATGCAGGACAGGCCATGGAGAAATGGGAGCCTTGCTACACTGATGGGCGGGATGTAAATTGCCAACAGCCACTCTGGAGAAGCGTACGGTGAGTCCTGAAACATCTAAAAAACAAAGCTTAGAGAGCATAGGGCACTTCCACTCATGGGGTTATAAATTGGGAAAATTAAAAATCAGCAAGACACAAGCACCCCAAAGTTTAGGGCTGCTCTGTTGACAAGGACCTCCACTTCATTCCACCTTCAATATCCCAGGAAAGAGAAAAATGGATAAAGAAGTTGTGGTCCTTATGTACAATGGAATATCACTGAGCCGTGAAATCAATGTCATAAGGCTAGTACCAGCATGATGAGTGGATTTAGGTACGACGACTCTAAGTGAAATAAGTCACACAGAAAAGGGCACTTCTCATAAGGTATCACTTATAGAGGGAATGTAAAAACCGTTACACTTGAACTGAATTACAAAACAGAACAGAGTCACACATGCAGAAAACACACTATGGCTGCTTAACGGGAAAGGTGAGGTGGGGTGATACATAAAACAAGGGTTTCAAATTAGCTCAGATACCGTTCCATAAACCCAATATGTAATAGACAAGACCTACTCCTTGCTCAGAGAACTGGACTCAACACGCCCTATTCACCGCACAAGAATATATCTGACTAGTAATAATCTTAAAACCTATGTATTGATATCTCTCTGTTAGTGTGTCAAGTGGGTGTAAAGCGGCATAAACACAGCAGTGAAAAGCAGCTAAACCCCATTATAAAAATAAATTTCTTTGAAAAACCCATGAAACAAAGACAGTGAAAGAGAGAGAAATTCTTACACAATGCGTTCAGGGGCTGTGATGCAAACTGGATTGACCATATCTAGACCCACAGCTGGATGAGACATAAGGGTGGACACTGTTGCGGCTGAGAGGTTTGGTGAGGTTGGGTGAGCAAACACAGACCCTTTAAAGTAATACTGCGTGGTACCCATCGCATGGGTCCCAAATCTCCAGGTTCAAGGGCATCTTCCTACATCGAAAACATGCATGAGATACCCAGAAGATGGTACACCGTGTGATGGGGAAAGGTTTCTAAAACGCACCTCATTTCTCATCTGCTTGTGCCCGGGTTCGCCATTCCAGCCACTTTACTAGCAATCTCCCTCCTTGGAGCATCAGCACCTTTAACCTCCTGTTCCGTACAGGTTGCAATTTGTCCTGAGGATGAACGGGAAGACGTGGAACCAACGAGAGACTAGCTCTTGGTGTTGGGACAGGCACAGGTCACTCTATTTTCCCATCAGGAAGAAGAATTAACCACAGGATCAGCCTGCCCCCCGGAACCAGAACCGGGCCTGAAGCCATCCTGCGCTTTTGCGGCCAGCTCCCTAAAAAGCGAGTTGTAAAATGGAGGTTCAGGGCACTGCAATTCACAAACCTGCAGAGTTATAAATGATAACTCTCATCCACAAATATATTGAGGGAAGGCAAAGAAGAGGATTTGAAATCAAGGCAGAATTGCAGGAAACAGATTTCAGGAGGTAGATTCGAATCGCCTTTAAATCACATGAAAAGCAGAAAATCGTTGACAATGATGCCCTTGGCCAAAAAGGGCGTATGCGTTTTTTCCTGAATATATTCAGGAAAAAACGCATACGCCCTTTTTGGCCAACCAAGCAACCTGGAAAGGCAAATCAGCGCTACAAACAAGTCTCGCTTCCCATCGGTCAAAAGGGCCATGCTGAAAAAAATGTCAAAACCAGAAATGCAGGACAGGCCATGGAGAAATGGGAGCCTTCCTATACTGATGGGCGGGATGTAAATTGCCAACAGCCACTCTGCAGAAGTGTACGGTGTGTCCTGAAACATCTAAAAAACACAGCTTAGAGAGCATAGGGCACTTCCACTCATGGGGGTATAAATTGGGAAAATTAAAAATCAGCAAGACACAAGCACCCCAAAGTTTAGGGCTGCTCTGTTGACAAGGACCTCCACTTCATTCCACCTTCAATATCCCAGGAAAGAGAAAAATGGATAAAGAAGTTGTGGTCCTTATGTACAATGGAATATCACTCAGCCATGAAATCAATGTCATAAGGCTAGTAGCAGCATGATGAGTGGATTTAGGTACGACGATTCTAAGTGAAATAAGTCACAGAGAAAAGGACACTTCTCATAAGGTATCACTTATAGAGGGAATGTAAAAACCGTTACACTTGAACTGAATCAGAAAACAGAACAGAGTCACACATGCAGAAAACACACTATGGCTGCTTAACGGGAAAGGTGAGGTGGGGTGATACATAAAACAAGGGATTCAAATTAGCTCAGATACAGTTCCATAAACCCAATATGTAATAGCCAAGACCTACTCCTTGCTCAGAGAACTGGACTCAACACGCCGTATTCACCACACAAGAATATATCTGACTAGTAATAATCTTAAAACCTATGTATTGATATCTCTCTGTTAGTGTGTCAAGTGGGTAAAAAGCGGCATAAACACAGCAGTGAAAAGCAGCTAAACCCCATTATAAAAATAAATTATTTTGAAAAACCCATGAAACAAAGACAGTGAAAGAGAGAGAAATTCTTACACAATGCGTTCAGGGGCTGTGATGCAACCTGGATTGACCATATCTAGACCCACAGCTGGATGAGACATAAAGGTGGACACTGTTGCGGCTGAGAGGTTTGGTGAGGTTGGGTGAGCAAACGCAGACCCTTTAAAGTAATACTGCGTGGTACCCATCGCATGGGTCCCAAATCTCCAGGTTCAAGGGCATCTTCCTACATCGAAAACATGCATGAGATACCCAGAAGATGGTACACCGTATGATGGGGAAAGGTTTCTAAAACGCACCTCATTTCTCATCTGCTTGTGCCCGGGTTCGCCATTCCAGCCACTTTACTAGCAATCTCCCTCCTTGGAGCATCAGCACCTTTAACCTCCTGTTCCGTACAGGTTGCAATTTGTACTGAGGATGAACGGGAAGACGTGGAAGCAATGAAAGACTAGCTCTTGGTGTTGGGACAGGCACAGGTCACTCTATTTTCCCATCAGGAAGAAGAATTAACCACAGGCTCAGCCTGCCCCCCGGAACAAGAACAGGGCCTGAAGCCATCCTGCGCTTTTGCGGCCATCTCCCAAAAACGCGAGTTATAAAATGGAGGTTCAGGGCACTGCAATTCACAAACCTGCAGAGTTATAAATGATAACTCTCTTCCACAAATATATTGAGGGAAGGCAAAGAAGAGGATTTGAAATCAAGGCAGAATTGCAGGAAACATATTTCAGGAGGTAGATTCGAATCGCCTTTAAAGCACATGAAAAGCGGCAAAACGTTGACAATGATGCCCTTGGCCAAAAAGGGCGTATGCGTTTTTTCCTGAATATATTCAGGAAAAAACGCATACGCCCTTTTTGGCCAACCAAGCAACCTGGAAAGGCAAATCAGTGCTACAAAGATGTCTCGCTTCCCATCGGTTAAAAAGGCCATGCTGAATAAAGTGTCAAAACCAGAAATGCAGGACAGGCCATGGAGAAATGGGAGCCTTGCTACACTGATGGGCGGGATGTAAATTGCCAACAGCCACTCTGGAGAAGCGTACGGTGAGTCCTGAAACATCTAAAAAACAAAGCTTAGAGAGCATAGGGCACTTCCACTCATGGGGTTATAAATTGGGAAAATTAAAAATCAGCAAGACACAAGCACCCCAAAGTTTAGGGCTGCTCTGTTGACAAGGACCTCCACTTCATTCCACCTTCAATATCCCAGGAAAGAGAAAAATGGATAAAGAAGTTGTGGTCCTTATGTACAATGGAATATCACTCAGCCGTGAAATCAATGTCATAAGGCTAGTACCAGCATGATGAGTGGATTTAGGTACGACGACTCTAAGTGAAATAAGTCACACAGAAAAGGGCACTTCTCATAAGGTATCACTTATAGAGGGAATGTAAAAACCGTTACACTTGAACTGAATTACAAAACAGAACAGAGTCACACATGCAGAAAACACACTATGGCTGCTTAACGGGAAAGGTGAGGTGGGGTGATACATAAAACAAGGGTTTCAAATTAGCTCAGATACCGTTCCATAAACCCAATATGTAATAGACAAGACCTACTCCTTGCTCAGAGAACTGGACTCAACACGCCCTATTCACCGCACAAGAATATATCTGACTAGTAATAATCTTAAAACCTATGTATTGATATCTCTCTGTTAGTGTGTCAAGTGGGTAAAAAGCGGCATAAACACAGCAGTGAAAAGCAGCTAAACCCCATTATAAAAATAAATTACTTTGAAAAACCCATGAAACAAAGACAGTGAAAGAGAGAGAAATTCTTACACAATGCGTTCAGGGGCTGTGATGCAACCTGGATTGACCATATCTAGACCCACAGCTGGATGAGACATAAGGGTGGACACTGTTGCGGCTGAGAGGTTTGGTGAGGTTGGGTGAGCAAACGCAGACCCTTTAAAGTAATACTGCGTGGTACCCATCGCATGGGTCCCAAATCTCCAGGTTCAAGGGCATCTTCCTACATCGAAAACATGCATGAGATACCCAGAAGATGGTACACCGTGTGATGGGGAAAGGTTTCTAAAACGCACCTCATTTCTCATCTGCTTGTGCCCGGGTTCGCCATTCCAGCCACTTTACTAGCAATCTCCCTCCTTGGAGCATCAGCACCTTTAACCTCCTGTTCCGTACAGGTTGCAATTTGTCCTGAGGATGAACGGGAAGACGTGGAACCAACGAGAGACTAGCTCTTGGTGTTGGGACAGGCACAGGTCACTCTATTTTCCCATCAGGAAGAAGAATTAACCACAGGATCAGCCTGCCCCCCGGAACCAGAACCGGGCCTGAAGCCATCCTGCGCTTTTGCGGCCAGCTCCCTAAAAAGCGAGTTGTAAAATGGAGGTTCAGGGCACTGCAATTCACAAACCTGCAGAGTTATAAATGATAACTCTCGTCCACAAATATATTGAGGGAAGGCAAAGAAGAGGATTTGAAATCAAGGCAGAATTGCAGGAAACAGATTTCAGGAGGTAGATTCGAATCGCCTTTAAATCACATGAAAAGCAGAAAATCGTTGACAATGATGCCCTTGGCCAAAAAGGGCGTATGCGTTTTTTCCTGAATATATTCAGGAAAAAACGCATACGCCCTTTTTTGCCAACCAAGCAACCTGGAAAGGCAAATCAGCGCTACAAACAAGTCTCGCTTCCCATCGGTCAAAAGGGCCATGCTGAAAAAAATGTCAAAACCAGAAATGCAGGACAGGCCATGGAGAAATGGGAGCCTTCCTATACTGATGGGCGGGATGTAAATTGCCAACAGCCACTCTGCAGAAGTGTACGGTGTGTCCTGAAACATCTAAAAAACACAGCTTAGAGAGCATAGGGCACTTCCACTCATGGGGGTATAAATTGGGAAAATTAAAAATCAGCAAGACACAAGCACCCCAAAGTTTAGGGCTGCTCTGTTGACAAGGACCTCCACTTCATTCCACCTTCAATATCCCAGGAAAGAGAAAAATGGATAAAGAAGTTGTGGTCCTTATGTACAATGGAATATCACTCAGCCGTGAAATCAATGTCATAAGGCTAGTAGCAGCATGATGAGTGGATTTAGGTACAACGATTCTAAGTGAAATAAGTCACACAGAAAAGGACACTTCTCATAAGGTATCACTGATAGAGGGAATGTAAAAACCGTTACACTTGAACTGAATTACAAAACAGAACAGAGTCACACATGCAGAAAACACACTATGGCTGCTTAACGGGAAAGGTGAGGTGGGGTGATACATAAAACAAGGGTATCAAATTAGCTCAGATACCGTTCCATAAACCCAATATGTAATAGACAAGACCTACTCCTTGCTCAGAGAACTGGACTCAACACGCCCTATTCACCGCACAAGAATATATCTGACTAGTAATAATCTTAAAACCTATGTATTGATATCTCTCTGTTAGTGTGTCAAGTGGGTGAAAAGCGGCATAAACACAGCAGTGAAAAGCAGCTAAACCCATTTATAAAAATAAATTACTTTGAAAAACCCATGAAACAAAGACAGTGAAAGAGAGAGAAATTCTTACACAATGCGTTCACGGGCTGTGATGCAACCTGGATTGACCATATCTAGACCCACAGCTGGATGAGACATAAGGGTGGACACTGTTGCGGCTGAGAGGTTTGGTGAGGTTGGGTGAGCAAACGCAGACCCTTTAAAGTAATACTGCGTGGTACCCATCGCATGGGTCCCAAATCTCCAGGTTCAAGGGCATCTTCCTACATCGAAAACATGCATGAGATACCCAGAAGATGGTACACCGTATGATGGGGAAAGGTTTCTAAAACGCACCTCATTTCTCATCTGCTTGTGCCCGGGTTCGCCATTCCAGCCACTTTATTAGCAATCTCCCTCCTTGGAGCATCAGCACCTTTAACCTCCTGTTCCGTACAGGTTGCAATTTGTACTGAGGATGAACGGGAAGACGTGGAACCAATGAAAGACTAGCTCTTGGTGTTGGGACAGGCACAGGTCACTCTATTTTCCCATCAGGAAGAAGAATTAACCACAGGCTCAGCCTGCCCCCCGGAACAAGAAGAGGGCCTGAAGCCATCCTGCGCTTTTGCGGCCATCTCCCAAAAACGCGAGTTGTAAAATGGAGGTTCAGGGCACTGCAATTCACAAACCTGCAGAGTTATAAATGATAACTCTCGTCCACAAATATATTGAGGGAAGGCAAAGAAGAGGATTTGAAATCAAGGCAGAATTGCAGGAAACTGATTTCAGGAGGTAGATTCGAATCGCCTTTAAAGCACATGAAAAGCGGCAAAACGTTGACAATGATGCCCTTGGCCAAAAAGGGCGTATGCGTTTTTTCCTGAATATATTCAGGAAAAAACGCATACGCCCTTTTTGGCCAACCAAGCAACCTGGAAAGGCAAATCAGCGCTACAAAGATGTCTCGCTTCCCATCGGTTAAAAAGGCCATGCTGAATAAAGTGTCAAAACCAGAAATGCAGGACAGGCCATGGAGAAATGGGAGCCTTGCTACACTGATGGGCGGGATGTAAATTGCCAACAGCCACTCTGGAGAAGCGTACGGTGAGTCCTGAAACATCTAAAAAACAAAGCTTAGAGAGCATAGGGCACTTCCACTCATGGGGTTATAAATTGGGAAAATTAAAAATCAGCAAGACACAAGCACCCCAAAGTTTAGGGCTGCTCTGTTGACAAGGACCTCCACTTCATTCCACCTTCAATATCCCAGGAAAGAGAAAAATGGATAAAGAAGTTGTGGTCCTTATGTACAATGGAATATCACTCAGCCGTGAAATCAATGTCATAAGGCTAGTAGCAGCATGATGAGTGGATTTAGGTACAACGACTCTAAGTGAAATAAGTCACACAGAAAAGGACACTTCTCATAAGGTATCACTGATAGAGGGAATGTAAAAACCGTTACACTTGAACTGAATTACAAAACAGAACAGAGTCACACATGCAGAAAACACACTATGGCTGCTTAACGGGAAAGGTGAGGTGGGGTGATACATAAAACAAGGGTATCAAATTAGCTCAGATACCGTTCCATAAACCCAATATGTAATAGACAAGACCTACTCCTTGCTCAGAGAACTGGACTCAACACGCCCTATTCACCGCACAAGAATATATCTGACTAGTAATAATCTTAAAACCTATGTATTGATATCTCTCTGTTAGTGTGTCAAGTGGGTGAAAAGCGGCATAAACACAGCAGTGAAAAGCAGCTAAACCCATTTATAAAAATAAATTACTTTGAAAAACCCATGAAACAAAGACAGTGAAAGAGAGCGAAATTCTTACACAATGCGTTCACGGGCTGTGATGCAAAGTGGATTGACCATATCTAGACCCACAGCTGGATGAGACATAAGGGTGGACACTGTTGCGGCTGAGAGGTTTGGTGAGGTTGGGTGAGCAAACGCAGACCCTTTAAAGTAATACTGCGTGGTACCCATCGCATGGGTCCCAAATCTCCAGGTTCAAGGGCATCTTCCTACATCGAAAACATGCATGAGATACCCAGAAGATGGTACACCGTATGATGGGGAAAGGTTTCTAAAACGCACCTCATTTCTCATCTGCTTGTGCCCGGGTTCGCCATTCCAGCCACTTTACTAGCAATCTCCCTCCTTGGAGCATCAGCACCTTTAACCTCCTGTTCCGTACAGGTTGCAATTTGTACTGAGGATGAACGGGAAGACGTGGAACCAATGAAAGACTAGCTCTTGGTGTTGGGACAGGCACAGGTCACTCTATTTTCCCATCAGGAAGAAGAATTAACCACAGGCTCAGCCTGCCCCCCGGAACAAGAACAGGGCCTGAAGCCATCCTGTGCTTTTGCGGCCATCTCCCAAAAACGCGAGTTGTAAAATGGAGGTTCAGGGCACTGCAATTCACAAACCTGCAGAGTTATAAATGATAACTCTCGTCCACAAATATATTGAGGGAAGGCAAAGAAGAGGATTTGAAATCAAGGCAGAATTGCAGGAAACATATTTCAGGAGGTAGATTCGAATCGCCTTTAAAGCACATGAAAAGCGGCAAAACGTTGACAATGATGCCCTTGGCCAAAAAGGGCGTATGCGTTTTTTCCTGAATATATTCAGGAAAAAACGCATACGCCCTTTTTGGCCAACCAAGCAACCTGGAAAGGCAAATCAGCGCTACAAAGATGTCTCGCTTCCCATCGGTTAAAAAGGCCATGCTGAATAAAGTGTCAAAACCAGAAATGCAGGACAGGCCATGGAGAAATGGGAGCCTTGCTACACTGATGGGCGGGATGTAAATTGCCAACAGCCACTCTGGAGAAGCGTACGGTGAGTCCTGAAACATCTAAAAAACAAAGCTTAGAGAGCATAGGGCACTTCCACTCATGGGGTTATAAATTGGGAAAATTAAAAATCAGCAAGACACAAGCACCCCAAAGTTTAGGGCTGCTCTGTTGACAAGGACCTCCACTTCATTCCACCTTCAATATCCCAGGAAAGAGAAAAATGGATAAAGAAGTTGTGGTCCTTATGTACAATGGAATATCACTCAGCCGTGAAATCAATGTCATAAGGCTAGTACCAGCATGATGAGTGGATTTAGGTACGATGATTCTAAGTGAAATAAGTCACACAGAAAAGGGCACTTCTCATAAGGTATCACTTATAGAGGGAATGTAAAAACCGTTACACTTGAACTGAATTACAAAACAGAACAGAGTCACACATGCAGAAAACACACTATGCCTGCTTAACGGGAAAGGTGAGGTGGGGTGATACATAAAACAAGGGTTTCAAATTAGCTCAGATACCGTTCCATAAACCCAATATGTAATAGACAAGACCTACTCCTTGCTCAGAGAACTGGACTCAACACGCCCTATTCACCGCACAAGAATATATCTGACTAGTAATAATCTTAAAACCTATGTATTGATATCTCTCTGTTAGTGTGTCAAGTGGGTAAAAAGCGGCATAAACACAGCAGTGAAAAGCAGCTAAACCCCATTATAAAAATAAATTACTTTGAAAAACCCATGAAACAAAGACAGTGAAAGAGAGAGAAATTCTTACACAATGCGTTCAGGGGCTGTGATGCAACCTGGATTGACCATATCTAGACCCACAGCTGGATGAGACATAAGGGTGGACACTGTTGCGGCTGAGAGGTTTGGTGAGGTTGGGTGAGCAAACGCAGACCCTTTAAAGTAATACTGCGTGGTACCCATCGCATGGGTCCCAAATCTCCAGGTTCAAGGGCATCTTCCTACATCGAAAACATGCATGAGATACCCAGAAGATGGTACACCGTGTGATGGGGAAAGGTTTCTAAAACGCACCTCATTTCTCATCTGCTTGTGCCCGGGTTCGCCATTCCAGGCACTTTACTAGCAATCTCCCTCCTTGGAGCATCAGCACCTTTAACCTCCTGTTCCGTACAGGTTGCAATTTGTCCTGAGGATGAACGGGAAGACGTGGAACCAACGAGAGACTAGCTCTTGGTGTTGGGACAGGCACAGGTCACTCTATTTTCCCATCAGGAAGAAGAATTAACCACAGGATCAGCCTGCCCCCCGGAACCAGAACCGGGCCTGAAGCCATCCTGCGCTTTTGCGGCCAGCTCCCTAAAAAGCGAGTTGTAAAATGGAGGTTCAGGGCACTGCAATTCACAAACCTGCAGAGTTATAAATGATAACTCTCGTCCACAAATATATTGAGGGAAGGCAAAGAAGAGGATTTGAAATCAAGGCAGAATTGCAGGAAACAGATTTCAGGAGGTAGATTCGAATCGCCTTTAAATCACATGAAAAGCAGAAAATCGTTGACAATGATGCCCTTGGCCAAAAAGGGCGTATGCGTTTTTTCCTGAATATATTCAGGAAAAAACGCATACGCCCTTTTTGGCCAACCAAGCAACCTGGAAAGGCAAATCAGCGCTACAAACAAGTCTCGCTTCCCATCGGTCAAAAGGGCCATGCTGAAAAAAATGTCAAAACCAGAAATGCAGGACAGGCCATGGAGAAATGGGAGCCTTCCTATACTGATGGGCGGGATGTAAATTGCCAACAGCCACTCTGCAGAAGTGTACGGTGTGTCCTGAAACATCTAAAAAACACAGCTTAGAGAGCATAGGGCACTTCCACTCATGGGGGTATAAATTGGGAAAATGAAAAATCAGCAAGACACAAGAACCCCAAAGTTTAGGGCTGCTCTGTTGACAAGGACCTCCACTTCATTCCACCTTCAATATCCCAGGAAAGAGAAAAATGGATAAAGAAGTTGTGGTCCTTATGTACAATGTAATATCACTCAGCCGTGAAATCAATGTCATAAGGCTAGTAGCAGCATGATGAGTGGATTTAGGTACAACGACTCTAAGTGAAATAAGTCACACAGAAAAGGACACTTCTCATAAGGTATCACTGATAGAGGGAATGTAAAAACCGTTACACTTGAACTGAATTACAAAACAGAACAGAGTCACACATGCAGAAAACACACTATGGCTGCTTAACGGGAAAGGTGAGGTGGGGTGATACATAAAACAAGGGTTTCAAATTAGCTCAGATACCGTTCCGTAAACCCAATATGTAATAGACAAGACCTACTCCTTGCTCAGAGAACTGGACTCAACACGCCCTATTCACCGCACAAGAATATATCTGACTAGTAATAATCTTAAAACCTATGTATTGATATCTCTCTGTTAGTGTGTCAAGTGGGTGAAAAGCGGCATAAACACAGCAGTGAAAAGCAGCTAAACCCATTTATAAAAATAAATTACTTTGAAAAACCCATGAAACAAAGACAGTGAAAGAGAGAGAAATTCTTACACAATGCGTTCACGGGCTGTGATGCAACCTGGATTGACCATATCTAGACCCACAGCTGGATGAGACATAAGGGTGGACACTGTTGCGGCTGAGAGGTTTGGTGAGGTTGGGTGAGCAAACGCAGACCCTTTAAAGTAATACTGCGTGGTACCCATCGCATGGGTCCCAAATCTCCAGGTTCAAGGGCATCTTCCTACATCGAAAACATGCATGAGATACCCAGAAGATGGTAAACCGTATGATGGGGAAAGGTTTCTAAAACGCACCTCATTTCTCATCTGCTTGTGCCCGGGTTCGCCATTCCAGCCACTTTATTAGCAATCTCCCTCCTTGGAGCATCAGCACCTTTAACCTCCTGTTCCGTACAGGTTGCAATTTGTACTGAGGATGAACGGGAAGACGTGGAACCAATGAAAGACTAGCTCTTGGTGTTGGGACAGGCACAGGTCACTCTATTTTGCCATCAGGAAGAAGAATTAACCACAGGCTCAGCCTGCCCCCCGGAACAAGAACAGGGCCTGAAGCCATCCTGCGCTTTTGCGGCCATCTCCCAAAAACGCGAGTTGTAAAATGGAGGTTCAGGGCACTGCAATTCACAAACCTGCAGAGTTATAAATGATAACTCTCGTCCACAAATATATTGAGGGAAGGCAAAGAAGAGGATTTGAAATCAAGGCAGAATTGCAGGAAACATATTTCAGGAGGTAGATTCGAATCGCCTTTAAAGCACATGAAAAGCGGCAAAACGTTGACAATGATGCCCTTGGCCAAAAAGGGCGTATGCGTTTTTTCCTGAATATATTCAGGAAAAAACGCATACGCCCTTTTTGGCCAACCAAGCAACCTGGAAAGGCAAATCAGCGCTACAAAGATGTCTCGCTTCCCATCGGTTAAAAAGGCCATGCTGAATAAAGTGTCAAAACCAGAAATGCAGGACAGGCCATGGAGAAATGGGAGCCTTGCTACACTGATGGGCGGGATGTAAATTGCCAGCAGCCACTCTGGAGAAGCGTACGGTGAGTCCTGAAACATCTAAAAAACAAAGCTTAGAGAGCATAGGGCACTTCCACTCATGGGGTTATAAATTGGGAAAATTAAAAATCAGCAAGACACAAGCACCCCAAAGTTTAGGGCTGCTCTGTTGACAAGGACCTCCACTTCATTCCACCTTCAATATCCCAGGAAAGAGAAAAATGGATAAAGAAGTTGTGGTCCTTATGTACAATGGAATATCACTCAGCCGTGAAATCAATGTCATAAGGCTAGTAGCAGCATGATGAGTGGATTTAGGTACAACGACTCTAAGTGAAATAAGTCACACAGAAAAGGACACTTCTCATAAGGTATCACTGATAGAGGGAATGTAAAAACCGTTACACTTGAACTGAATTACAAAACAGAACAGAGTCACACATGCAGAAAACACACTATGGCTGCTTAACGGGAAAGGTGAGGTGGGGTGATACATAAAACAAGGGTATCAAATTAGCTCAGATACCGTTCCATAAACCCAATATGTAATAGACAAGACCTACTCCTTGCTCAGAGAACTGGACTCAACACGCCCTATTCACCGCACAAGAATATATCTGACTAGTAATAATCTTAAAACCTATGTATTGATATCTCTCTGTTAGTGTGTCAAGTGGGTGAAAAGCGGCATAAACACAGCAGTGAAAAGCAGCTAAACCCATTTATAAAAATAAATTACTTTGAAAAACCCATGAAACAAAGACAGTGAAAGAGAGCGAAATTCTTACACAATGCGTTCACGGGCTGTGATGCAAAGTGGATTGACCATATCTAGACCCACAGCTGGATGAGACATAAGGGTGGACACTGTTGCGGCTGAGAGGTTTGGTGAGGTTGGGTGAGCAAACGCAGACCCTTTAAAGTAATACTGCGTGGTACCCATCGCATGGGTCCCAAATCTCCAGGTTCAAGGGCATCTTCCCACATCGAAAACATGCATGAGATACCCAGAAGATGGTACACCGTATGATGGGGAAAGGTTTCTAAAACGCACCTCATTTCTCATCTGCTTGTGCCCGGGTTCGCCATTCCAGCCACTTTACTAGCAATCTCCCTCCTTGGAGCATCAGCACCTTTAACCTCCTGTTCCGTACAGGTTGCAATTTGTACTGAGGATGAACGGGAAGACGTGGAACCAATGAAAGACTAGCTCTTGGTGTTGGGACAGGCACAGGTCACTCTATTTTCCCATCAGGAAGAAGAATTAACCACAGGCTCAGCCTGCCCCCCGGAACCAGAACAGGGCCTGAAGCCATCCTGCGCTTTTGCGGCCATCTCCCCAAAACGCGAGTTGTAAAATGGAGGTTCAGGGCACTGCAATTCACAAACCTGCAGAGTTATAAATGATAACTCTCGTCCACAAATATATTGAGGGAAGGCAAAGAAGAGGATTTGAAATCAAGGCAGAATTGCAGGAAACAGATTTCAGGAGGTAGATTCGAATCGCCTTTAAAGCACATGAAAAGCGGCAAAACGTTGACAATGATGCCCTTGGCCAAAAAGGGCGTATGCGTTTTTTCCTGAATATATTCAGGAAAAAACGCATACGCCCTTTTTGGCCAACCAAGCAACCTGGAAAGGCAAATCAGCGCTACAAAGATGTCTCGCTTCCCATCGGTTAAAAAGGCCATGCTGAATAAAGTGTCAAAACCAGAAATGCAGGACAGGCCATGGAGAAATGGGAGCCTTGCTACACTGATGGGCGGGATGTAAATTGCCAACAGCCACTCTGGAGAAGCGTACGGTGAGTCCTGAAACATCTAAAAAACAAAGCTTAGAGAGCATAGGGCACTTCCACTCATGGGGTTATAAATTGGGAAAATTAAAAATCAGCAAGACACAAGCACCCCAAAGTTTAGGGCTGCTCTGTTGACAAGGACCTCCACTTCATTCCACCTTCAATATCCCAGGAAAGAGAAAAATGGATAAAGAAGTTGTGGTCCTTATGTACAATGGAATATCACTCAGCCGTGAAATCAATGTCATAAGGCTAGTAGCAGCATGATGAGTGGATTTAGGTACGACGATTCTAAGTGAAATAAGTCACACAGAAAAGGGCACTTCTCATAAGGTATCACTTATACAGGGAATGTAAAAACCGTTACACTTGAACTGAATTACAAAACAGAACAGAGTCACACATGCAGAAAACACACTATGGCTGCTTAACGGGAAAGGTGAGGTGGGGTGATACATAAAACAAGGGTTTCAAATTAGCTCAGATACCGTTCCATAAACCCAATATGTAATAGACAAGACCTACTCCTTGCTCAGAGAACTGGACTCAACACGCCCTATTCACCGCACAAGAATATATCTGACTAGTAATAATCTTAAAACCTATGTATTGATATCTCTCTGTTAGTGTGTCAAGTGGGTAAAAAGCGGCATAAACACAGCAGTGAAAAGCAGCTAAACCCCATTATAAAAATAAATTACTTTGAAAAACCCATGAAACAAAGACAGTGAAAGAGAGAGAAATTCTTACACAATGCGTTCAGGGGCTGTGATGCAACCTGGATTGACCATATCTAGACCCACAGCTGGATGAGACATAAGGGTGGACACTGTTGCGGCTGAGAGGTTTGGTGAGGTTGGGTGAGCAAACGCAGACCCTTTAAAGTAATACTGCGTGGTACCCATCGCATGGGTCCCAAATCTCCAGGTTCAAGGGCATCTTCCTACATCGAAAACATGCATGAGATACCCAGAAGATGGTACACCGTGTGATGGGGAAAGGTTTCTAAAACGCACCTCATTTCTCATCTGCTTGTGCCCGGGTTCGCCATTCCAGCCACTTTACTAGCAATCTCCCTCCTTGGAGCATCAGCACCTTTAACCTCCTGTTCCGTACAGGTTGCAATTTGTCCTGAGGATGAACGGGAAGACGTGGAACCAACGAGAGACTAGCTCTTGGTGTTGGGACAGGCACAGGTCACTCTATTTTCCCATCAGGAAGAAGAATTAACCACAGGATCAGCCTGCCCCCCGGAACCAGAACCGGGCCTGAAGCCATCCTGCGCTTTTGCGGCCAGCTCCCTAAAAAGCGAGTTGTAAAATGGAGGTTCAGGGCACTGCAATTCACAAACCTGCAGAGTTATAAATGATAACTCTCATCCACAAATATATTGAGGGAAGGCAAAGAAGAGGATTTGAAATCAAGGCAGAATTGCAGGAAACAGATTTCAGGAGGTAGATTCGAATCGCCTTTAAATCACATGAAAAGCAGAAAATCGTTGACAATGATGCCCTTGGCCAAAAAGGGCGTATGCGTTTTTTCCTGAATATATTCAGGAAAAAACGCATACGCCCTTTTTGGCCAACCAAGTAACCTGGAAAGGCAAATCAGCGCTACAAACAAGTCTCGCTTCCCATCGGTCAAAAGGGCCATGCTGAAAAAAATGTCAAAACCAGAAATGCAGGACAGGCCATGGAGAAATGGGAGCCTTCCTATACTGATGGGCGGGATGTAAATTGCCAACAGCCACTCTGCAGAAGTGTACGGTGTGTCCTGAAACATCTAAAAAACACAGCTTAGAGAGCATAGGGCACTTCCACTCATGGGGGTATAAATTGGGAAAATGAAAAATTAGCAAGACACAAGCACCCCAAAGTTTAGGGCTGCTCTGTTGACAAGGACCTCCACTTCATTCCACCTTCAATATCCCAGGAAAGAGAAAAATGGATAAAGAAGTTGTGGTCCTTATGTACAATGGAATATCACTCAGCCATGAAATCAATGTCATAAGGCTAGTAGCAGCATGATGAGTGGATTTACGTACGACGATTCTAAGTGAAATAAGTCACACAGAAAAGGACACTTCTCATAAGGTATCACTTATAGAGGGAATGTAAAAACCGTTACACTTGAACTGAATCAGAAAACAGAACAGAGTCACACATGCAGAAAACACACTATGGCTGCTTAACGGGAAAGGTGAGGTGGGGTGATACATAAAACAAGGGATTCAAATTAGCTCAGATACCGTTCCATAAACCCAATATGTAATAGACAAGACCTACTCCTTGCTCAGAGAACTGGACTCAACACGCCCTATTCACCGCACAAGAATATATCTGACTAGTAATAATCTTAAAACCTATGTATTGATATCTCTCTGTTAGTGTGTCAAGTGGGTAAAAAGCGGCATAAACACAGCAGTGAAAAGCAGCTAAACCCCATTATAAAAATAAATTACTTTGAAAAACCCATGAAACAAAGACAGTGAAAGAGAGAGAAATTCTTACACAATGCGTTCAGGGGCTGTGATGCAACCTGGATTGACCATATCTAGACCCACAGCTGGATGAGACATAAGGGTGGACACTGTTGCGGCTGAGAGGTTTGGTGAGGTTGGGTGAGCAAACGCAGACCCTTTAAAGTAATACTGCGTGGTACCCATCGCATGGGTCCCAAATCTCCAGGTTCAAGGGCATCTTCCTACATCGAAAACATGCATGAGATACCCAGAAGATGGTACACCGTGTGATGGGGAAAGGTTTCTAAAACGCACCTCATTTCTCATCTGCTTGTGCCCGGGTTCGCCATTCCAGCCACTTTACTAGCAATCTCCCTCCTTGGAAAATCAGCACCTTTAACCTCCTGTTCCGTACAGGTTGCAATTTGTCCTGAGGATGAACGGGAAGACGTGGAACCAACGAGAGACTAGCTCTTGGTGTTGGGACAGGCACAGGTCACTCTATTTTCCCATCAGGAAGAAGAATTAACCACAGGATCAGCCTGCCCCCCGGAACCAGAACCGGGCCTGAAGCCATCCTGCGCTTTTGCGGCCAGCTCCCTAAAAAGCGAGTTGTAAAATGGAGGTTCAGGGCACTGCAATTCACAAACCTGCAGAGTTATAAATGATAACTCTCATCCACAAATATATTGAGGGAAGGCAAAGAAGAGGATTTGAAATCAAGGCAGAATTGCAGGAAACAGATTTCAGGAGGTAGATTCGAATCGCCTTTAAATCACATGAAAAGCAGAAAATCGTTGACAATGATGCCCTTGGCCAAAAAGTGCGTATGCGTTTTTTCCTGAATATATTCAGGAAAAAACGCATACGCCCTTTTTGGCCAACCAAGTAACCTGGAAAGGCAAATCAGCGCTACAAACAAGTCTCGCTTCCCATCGGTCAAAAGGGCCATGCTGAAAAAAATGTCAAAACCAGAAATGCAGGACAGGCCATGGAGAAATGGGAGCCTTCCTATACTGATGGGCGGGATGTAAATTGCCAACAGCCACTCTGCAGAAGTGTACGGTGTGTCCTGAAACATCTAAAAAACACAGCTTAGAGAGCATAGGGCACTTCCACTCATGGGGGTATAAATTGGGAAAATGAAAAATTAGCAAGACACAAGCACCCCAAAGTTTAGGGCTGCTCTGTTGACAAGGACCTCCACTTCATTCCACCTTCAATATCCCAGGAAAGAGAAAAATGGATAAAGAAGTTGTGGTCCTTATGTACAATGGAATATCACTCAGCCATGAAATCAATGTCATAAGGCTAGTAGCAGCATGATGAGTGGATTTACGTACGACGATTCTAAGTGAAATAAGTCACACAGAAAAGGACACTTCTCATAAGGTATCACTTATAGAGGGAATGTAAAAACCGTTACACTTGAACTGAATCAGAAAACAGAACAGAGTCACACATGCAGAAAACACACTATGGCTGCTTAACGGGAAAGGTGAGGTGGGGTGATACATAAAACAAGGGATTCAAATTAGCTCAGATACCGTTCCATAAACCCAATATGTAATAGACAAGACCTACTCCTTGCTCAGAGAACTGGACTCAACACGCCCTATTCACCACACAAGAATATATCTGACTAGTAATAATCTTAAAACCTATGTATTGATATCTCTCTGTTAGTGTGTCAAGTGGGTAAAAAGCGGCATAAACACAGCAGTGAAAAGCAGCTAAACCCCATTATAAAAATAAATTACTTTGAAAATCCCATGAAACAAAGACAGTGAAAGAGAGAGAAATTCTTACACAATGCGTTCAGGGGCTGTGATGCAACCTGGATTGACCATATCTAGACCCACAGCTGGATGAGACATAAGGGTGGACACTGTTGCGGCTGAGAGGTTTGGTGAGGTTGGGTGAGCAAACGCAGACCCTTTAAAGTAATACTGCGTGGTACCCATCGCATGGGTCCCAAATCTCCAGGTTCAAGGGCATCTTCCTACATCGAAAACATGCATGAGATACCCAGAAGATGGTACACCGTGTGATGGGGAAAGGTTTCTAAAACGCACCTCATTTCTCATCTGCTTGTGCCCGGGTTCGCCATTCCAGCCACTTTACTAGCAATCTCCCTCCTTGGAAAATCAGCACCTTTAACCTCCTGTTCCGTACAGGTTGCAATTTGTCCTGAGGATGAACGGGAAGACGTGGAACCAACGAGAGACTAGCTCTTGGTGTTGGGACAGGCACAGGTCACTCTATTTTCCCATCAGGAAGAAGAATTAACCACAGGATCAGCCTGCCCCCCGGAACCAGAACCGGGCCTGAAGCCATCCTGCGCTTTTGCGGCCAGCTCCCTAAAAAGCGAGTTGTAAAATGGAGGTTCAGGGCACTGCAATTCACAAACCTGCAGAGTTATAAATGATAACTCTCATCCACAAATATATTGAGGGAAGGCAAAGAAGAGGATTTGAAATCAAGGCAGAATTGCAGGAAACAGATTTCAGGAGGTAGATTCGAATCGCCTTTAAATCACATGAAAAGCAGAAAATCGTTGACAATGATGCCCTTGGCCAAAAAGGGCGTATGCGTTTTTTCCTGAATATATTCAGGAAAAAACGCATACGCCCTTTTTGGCCAACCAAGTAACCTGGAAAGGCAAATCAGCGCTACAAACAAGTCTCGCTTCCCATCGGTCAAAAGGGCCATGCTGAAAAAAATGTCAAAACCAGAAATGCAGGACAGGCCATGGAGAAATGGGAGCCTTCCTATACTGATGGGCGGGATGTAAATTGCCAACAGCCACTCTGCAGAAGTGTACGGTGTGTCCTGAAACATCTAAAAAACACAGCTTAGAGAGCATAGGGCACTTCCACTCATGGGGGTATAAATTGGGAAAATGAAAAATTAGCAAGACACAAGCACCCCAAAGTTTAGGGCTGCTCTGTTGACAAGGACCTCCACTTCATTCCACCTTCAATATCCCAGGAAAGAGAAAAATGGATAAAGAAGTTGTGGTCCTTATGTACAATGGAATATCACTCAGCCATGAAATCAATGTCATAAGGCTAGTAGCAGCATGATGAGTGGATTTACGTACGACGATTCTAAGTGAAATAAGTCACACAGAAAAGGACACTTCTCATAAGGTATCACTTATAGAGGGAATGTAAAAACCGTTACACTTGAACTGAATCAGAAAACAGAACAGAGTCACACATGCAGAAAACACACTATGGCTGCTTAACGGGAAAGGTGAGGTGGGGTGATACATAAAACAAGGGATTCAAATTAGCTCAGATACCGTTCCATAAACCCAATATGTAATAGACAAGACCTACTCCTTGCTCAGAGAACTGGACTCAACACGCCCTATTCACCACACAAGAATATATCTGACTAGTAATAATCTTAAAACCTATGTATTGATATCTCTCTGTTAGTGTGTCAAGTGGGTAAAAAGCGGCATAAACACAGCAGTGAAAAGCAGCTAAACCCCATTATAAAAATTAATTATTTTGAAAAACCCATGAAACAAAGACAGTGAAAGAGAGAGAAATTCTTACACAATGCGTTCAGGGGCTGTGATGCAACCTGGATTGACCATATCTAGACCCACAGCTGGATGAGACATAAGGGTGGACACTGTTGCGGCTGAGAGGTTTGGTGAGGTTGGGTGAGCAAACGCAGACCCTTTAAAGTAATACTGCGTGGTACCCATCGCATGGGTCCCAAATCTCCAGGTTCAAGGGCATCTTCCTACATCGAAAACATGCATGAGATACCCAGAAGATGGTACACCGTGTGATGGGGAAAGGTTTCTAAAACGCACCTCATTTCTCATCTGCTTGTGCCCGGGTTCGCCATTCCAGCCACTTTACTAGCAATCTCCCTCCTTGGAGCATCAGCACCTTTAACCTCCTGTTCCGTACAGGTTGCAATTTGTACTGAGGATGAACGGGAAGACGTGGAACCAATGAGAGACTAGCTCTTGGTGTTGGGACAGGCACAGGTCACTCTATTTTCCCATCAGGAAGAAGAATTAACCACAGGCTCAGCCTGCCCCTCAGAACCAGAACAGGGCCTGAAGCCATCCTGCGCTTTTGCGGCCAGCTCCCTAAAAAGCGAGTTGTAAAATGGAGGTTCAGGGCACTGCAATTCACAAACCTGCAGAGTTATAAATGATAACTCTCACCCACAAATATATTGAGGGAAGGCAAAGAAGAGGATTTGAAATCAAGGCAGAATTGCAGGAAACAGATTTCAGGAGGTAGATTCGAATCGCCTTTAAAGCACATGAAAAGCGGCAAAACGTTGACAATGATGCCCTTGGCCAAAAAGGGCGTATGCGTTTTTTCCTGAATATATTCAGGAAAAAACGCATACGCCCTTTTTGGCCAACCAAGCAACCTGGAAAGGCAAATCAGCGCTACAAAGATGTCTCGCTTCCCATCGGTCAAAAGGGCCATGCTGAAAAAAGTGTCAAAACCAGAAATGCAGGACAGGCCATGGAGAAATGGGAGCCTTGCTACACTGATGGGCGGGATGTAAATTGTCAACAGCCACTCTGGAGAAGTGTACGGTGAGTCCTGAAACGTCTAAAAAGCAAAGCTTAGAGAGCATAGGGCACTTCCACTCATGGGGGTATAAATTGGGAAAATGAAAAATCAGCAAGACACAAGCACCCCAAAGTTTAGGGCTGCTCTGTTGACAAGGACCTCCACTTCATTCCACCTTCAATATCCCAGGAAACAGAAAAATGGATAAAGAAGTTGTGGTCCTTATGTACAATGGAATATCACTCAGCCATGAAATCAATGTCATAAGGCTAGTAGCAGCATGATGAGTGGATTTAGGTACGACGACACTAAGTGAAATAAGTCACACAGAAAAGGGCACTTCTCATAAGGTATCACTTATAGAGGGAATGTAAAAACCGTTACACTTGAACTGAATTACAAAACAGAACAGAGTCACACATGCAGAAAACACACTATGGCTGCTTAACGGGAAAGGTGAGGTGGGGTGATACATAAAACAAGGGTTTCAAATTAGCTCAGATACCGTTCCATAAAACCAATATGTAATAGACAAGACCTACTCCTTGCTCAGAGAACTGGACTCAACACGCCCTATTCACCGCACAAGAATATATCTGACTAGTAATAATCTTAAAACCTATGTATTGATATCTCTCTGTTAGTGTGTCAAGTGGGTAAAAAGCGGCATAAACACAGCAGTGAAAAGCAGCTAAACCCCATTATAAAAATGAATTACTTTGAAAAACCCATGAAACAAAGACAGTGAAAGAGAGAGAAATTCTTACACAATGCGTTCAGGGGCTGTGATGCAACCTGGATTGACCATATCTAGACCCACAGCTGGATGAGACATAAGGGTGGACACTGTTGCGGCTGAGAAGTTTAGTGAGGTTGGGTGAGCAAACGCAGACCCTTTAAAGTAATACTGCGTGGTACCCATCGCATGGGTCCCAAATCTCCAGGTTCAAGGTCATCTTCCTACATCGAAAACATGCATGAGATACCCAGAAGATGGTACACCGTGTGATGGGGAAAGGTTTCTAAAACGCACCTCATTTCTCATCTGCTTGTGCCCGGGTTCGCCATTCCAGCCACTTTACTAGCAATCTCCCTCCTTGGAGCATCAGCACCTTTAACCTCCTGTTCCGTACAGGTTGCAATTTGTACTGAGGATGAACGGGAAGACGTGGAACCAATGAGAGACTAGCTCTTGGTGTTGGGACAGGCACAGGTCACTCTATTTTCCCATCAGGAAGAAGAATTAACCACAGGCTCAGCCTGCCCCTCAGAACCAGAACAGGGCCTGAAGCCATCCTGCGCTTTTGCGGCCAGCTCCCTAAAAAGCGAGTTGTAAAATGGAGGTTCAGGGCACTGCAATTCACAAACCTGCAGAGTTATAAATGATAACTCTCATCCACAAATATATTGAGGGAAGGCAAAGAAGAGGATTTGAAATCAAGGCAGAATTGCAGGAAACAGATTTCAGGAGGTAGATTCGAATCGCCTTTAAAGCACATGAAAAGCAGAAAATCGTTGACAATGATGCCCTTGGCCAAAAAGGGCGTATGCGTTTTTTCCTGAATATATTCAGGAAAAAACGCATACGCCCTTTTTGGCCAACCAAGCAACCTGGAAAGGCAAATCAGCGCTACAAACAAGTCTCGCTTCCCATCGGTCAAAAGGGCCATGCTGAAAAAAATGTCAAAACCAGAAATGCAGGACAGGCCATGGAGAAATGGGAGCCTTCCTATACTGATGGGCGGGATGTACATTGCCAACAGCCACTCTGCAGAAGTGTACGGTGTGTCCTGAAACATCTAAAAAACACAGCTTAGAGAGCATAGGGCACTTCCACTCATGGGGGTATAAATTGGGAAAATGAAAAATCAGCAAGACACAAGCACCCCAAAGTTTAGGGCTGCTCTGTTGACAAGGACCTCCACTTCATTCCACCTTCAATATCCCAGGAAAGAGAAAAATGGATAAAGAAGTTGTGGTCCTTATGTACAATGGAATATCACTCAGCCGTGAAAGCAATGTCATAAGGCTAGTAGCAGCATGATGAGTGGATTTAGGTACGACGATTCTAAGTGAAATAAGTCACACAGAAAAGGGCACTTCTCATAAGGTATCACTTATAGAGGGAATGTAAAAACCGTTACACTTGAACTGAATTACAAAACAGAACAGAGTCACACATGCAGAAAACACACTATGGCTGCTTAACGGGAAAGGTGAGGTGGGGTGATACATAAAACAAGGGTTTCAAATTAGCTCAGATACCGTTCCATAAACCCAATATGTAATAGACAAGACCTACTCCTTGCTCAGAGAACTGGACTCAACACGCCCTATTCACCGCACAAGAATATATCTGACTAGTAATAATCTTAAAACCTATGTATTGATATCTCTCTGTTAGTGTGTCAAGTGGGTAAAAAGCGGCATAAACACAGCAGTGAAAAGCAGCTAAACCCCATTATAAAAATAAATTACTTTGAAAAACCCATGAAACAAAGACAGTGAAAGAGAGAGAAATTCTTACACAATGCGTTCAGGGGCTGTGATGCAACCTGGATTGACCATATCTAGACCCACAGCTGGATGAGACATAAGGGTGGACACTGTTGCGGCTGAGAGGTTTGGTGAGGTTGGGTGAGCAAACGCAGACCCTTTAAAGTAATACTGCGTGGTACCCATCGCATGGGTCCCAAATCTCCAGGTTCAAGGGCATCTTCCTACATCGAAAACATGCATGAGATACCCAGAAGATGGTACACCGTGTGATGGGGAAAGGTTTCTAAAACGCACCTCATTTCTCATCTGCTTGTGCCCGGGTTCGCCATTCCAGCCACTTTACTAGCAATCTCCCTCCTTGGAAAATCAGCACCTTTAACCTCCTGTTCCGTACAGGTTGCAATTTGTCCTGAGGATGAACGGGAAGACGTGGAACCAACGAGAGACTAGCTCTTGGTGTTGGGACAGGCACAGGTCACTCTATTTTCCCATCAGGAAGAAGAATTAACCACAGGATCAGCCTGCCCCCCGGAACCAGAACCGGGCCTGAAGCCATCCTGCGCTTTTGCGGCCAGCTCCCTAAAAAGCGAGTTGTAAAATGGAGGTTCAGGGCACTGCAATTCACAAACCTGCAGAGTTATAAATGATAACTCTCATCCACAAATATATTGAGGGAAGGCAAAGAAGAGGATTTGAAATCAAGGCAGAATTGCAGGAAACAGATTTCAGGAGGTAGATTCGAATCGCCTTTAAATCACATGAAAAGCAGAAAATCGTTGACAATGATGCCCTTGGCCAAAAAGGGCGTATGCGTTTTTTCCTGAATATATTCAGGAAAAAACGCATACGCCCTTTTTGGCCAACCAAGTAACCTGGAAAGGCAAATCAGCGCTACAAACAAGTCTCGCTTCCCATCGGTCAAAAGGGCCATGCTGAAAAAAATGTCAAAACCAGAAATGCAGGACAGGCCATGGAGAAATGGGAGCCTTCCTATACTGATGGGCGGGATGTAAATTGCCAACAGCCACTCTGCAGAAGTGTACGGTGTGTCCTGAAACATCTAAAAAACACAGCTTAGAGAGCATAGGGCACTTCCACTCATGGGGGTATAAATTGGGAAAATGAAAAATTAGCAAGACACAAGCACCCCAAAGTTTAGGGCTGCTCTGTTGACAAGGACCTCCACTTCATTCCACCTTCAATATCCCAGGAAAGAGAAAAATGGATAAAGAAGTTGTGGTCCTTATGTACAATGGAATATCACTCAGCCATGAAATCAATGTCATAAGGCTAGTAGCAGCATGATGAGTGGATTTACGTACGACGATTCTAAGTGAAATAAGTCACACAGAAAAGGACACTTCTCATAAGGTATCACTTATAGAGGGAATGTAAAAACCGTTACACTTGAACTGAATCAGAAAACAGAACAGAGTCACACATGCAGAAAACACACTATGGCTGCTTAACGGGAAAGGTGAGGTGGGGTGATACATAAAACAAGGGATTCAAATTAGCTCAGATACCGTTCCATAAACCCAATATGTAATAGACAAGACCTACTCCTTGCTCAGAGAACTGGACTCAACACGCCCTATTCACCACACAAGAATATATCTGACTAGTAATAATCTTAAAACCTATGTATTGATATCTCTCTGTTAGTGTGTCAAGTGGGTAAAAAGCGGCATAAACACAGCAGTGAAACGCAGCTAAACCCCATTATAAAAATTAATTATTTTGAAAAACCCATGAAACAAAGACAGTGAAAGAGAGAGAAATTCTTACACAATGCGTTCAGGGGCTGTGATGCAACCTGGATTGACCATATCTAGACCCACAGCTGGATGAGACATAAGGGTGGACACTGTTGCGGCTGAGAGGTTTGGTGAGGTTGGGTGAGCAAACGCAGACCCTTTAAAGTAATACTGCGTGGTACCCATCGCATGGGTCCCAAATCTCCAGGTTCAAGGGCATCTTCCTACATCGAAAACATGCATGAGATACCCAGAAGATGGTACACCGTGTGATGGGGAAAGGTTTCTAAAACGCACCTCATTTCTCATCTGCTTGTGCCCGGGTTCGCCATTCCAGCCACTTTACTAGCAATCTCCCTCCTTGGAGCATCAGCACCTTTAACCTCCTGTTCCGTACAGGTTGCAATTTGTACTGAGGATGAACGGGAAGACGTGGAACCAATGAGAGACTAGCTCTTGGTGTTGGGACAGGCACAGGTCACTCTATTTTCCCATCAGGAAGAAGAATTAACCACAGGCTCAGCCTGCCCCTCAGAACCAGAACAGGGCCTGAAGCCATCCTGCGCTTTTGCGGCCAGCTCCCTAAAAAGCGAGTTGTAAAATGGAGGTTCAGGGCACTGCAATTCACAAACCTGCAGAGTTATAAATGATAACTCTCACCCACAAATATATTGAGGGAAGGCAAAGAAGAGGATTTGAAATCAAGGCAGAATTGCAGGAAACAGATTTCAGGAGGTAGATTCGAATCGCCTTTAAAGCACATGAAAAGCGGCAAAACGTTGACAATGATGCCCTTGGCCAAAAAGGGCGTATGCGTTTTTTCCTGAATATATTCAGGAAAAAACGCATACGCCCTTTTTGGCCAACCAAGCAACCTGGAAAGGCAAATCAGCGCTACAAAGATGTCTCGCTTCCCATCGGTCAAAAGGGCCATGCTGAAAAAAGTGTCAAAACCAGAAATGCAGGACAGGCCATGGAGAAATGGGAGCCTTGCTACACTGATGGGCGGGATGTAAATTGTCAACAGCCACTCTGGAGAAGTGTACGGTGAGTCCTGAAACGTCTAAAAAGCAAAGCTTAGAGAGCATAGGGCACTTCCACTCATGGGGGTATAAATTGGGAAAATGAAAAATCAGCAAGACACAAGCACCCCAAAGTTTAGGGCTGCTCTGTTGACAAGGACCTCCACTTCATTCCACCTTCAATATCCCAGGAAACAGAAAAATGGATAAAGAAGTTGTGGTCCTTATGTACAATGGAATATCACTCAGCCATGAAATCAATGTCATAAGGCTAGTAGCAGCATGATGAGTGGATTTAGGTACGACGACACTAAGTGAAATAAGTCACACAGAAAAGGGCACTTCTCATAAGGTATCACTTATAGAGGGAATGTAAAAACCGTTACACTTGAACTGAATTACAAAACAGAACAGAGTCACACATGCAGAAAACACACTATGGCTGCTTAACGGGAAAGGTGAGGTGGGGTGATACATAAAACAAGGGTTTCAAATTAGCTCAGATACCGTTCCATAAAACCAATATGTAATAGACAAGACCTACTCCTTGCTCAGAGAACTGGACTCAACACGCCCTATTCACCGCACAAGAATATATCTGACTAGTAATAATCTTAAAACCTATGTATTGATATCTCTCTGTTAGTGTGTCAAGTGGGTAAAAAGCGGCATAAACACAGCAGTGAAAAGCAGCTAAACCCCATTATAAAAATGAATTACTTTGAAAAACCCATGAAACAAAGACAGTGAAAGAGAGAGAAATTCTTACACAATGCGTTCAGGGGCTGTGATGCAACCTGGATTGACCATATCTAGACCCACAGCTGGATGAGACATAAGGGTGGACACTGTTGCGGCTGAGAAGTTTAGTGAGGTTGGGTGAGCAAACGCAGACCCTTTAAAGTAATACTGCGTGGTACCCATCGCATGGGTCCCAAATCTCCAGGTTCAAGGTCATCTTCCTACATCGAAAACATGCATGAGATACCCAGAAGATGGTACACCGTGTGATGGGGAAAGGTTTCTAAAACGCACCTCATTTCTCATCTGCTTGTGCCCGGGTTCGCCATTCCAGCCACTTTACTAGCAATCTCCCTCCTTGGAGCATCAGCACCTTTAACCTCCTGTTCCGTACAGGTTGCAATTTGTACTGAGGATGAACGGGAAGACGTGGAACCAATGAGAGACTAGCTCTTGGTGTTGGGACAGGCACAGGTCACTCTATTTTCCCATCAGGAAGAAGAATTAACCACAGGCTCAGCCTGCCCCTCAGAACCAGAACAGGGCCTGAAGCCATCCTGCGCTTTTGCGGCCAGCTCCCTAAAAAGCGAGTTGTAAAATGGAGGTTCAGGGCACTGCAATTCACAAACCTGCAGAGTTATAAATGATAACTCTCATCCACAAATATATTGAGGGAAGGCAAAGAAGAGGATTTGAAATCAAGGCAGAATTGCAGGAAACAGATTTCAGGAGGTAGATTCGAATCGCCTTTAAAGCACATGAAAAGCAGAAAATCGTTGACAATGATGCCCTTGGCCAAAAAGGGCGTATGCGTTTTTTCCTGAATATATTCAGGAAAAAACGCATACGCCCTTTTTGGCCAACCAAGCAACCTGGAAAGGCAAATCAGCGCTACAAACAAGTCTCGCTTCCCATCGGTCAAAAGGGCCATGCTGAAAAAAATGTCAAAACCAGAAATGCAGGACAGGCCATGGAGAAATGGGAGCCTTCCTATACTGATGGGCGGGATGTACATTGCCAACAGCCACTCTGCAGAAGTGTACGGTGTGTCCTGAAACATCTAAAAAACACAGCTTAGAGAGCATAGGGCACTTCCACTCATGGGGGTATAAATTGGGAAAATGAAAAATCAGCAAGACACAAGCACCCCAAAGTTTAGGGCTGCTCTGTTGACAAGGACCTCCACTTCATTCCACCTTCAATATCCCAGGAAAGAGAAAAATGGATAAAGAAGTTGTGGTCCTTATGTACAATGGAATATCACTCAGCCGTGAAATCAATGTCATAAGGCTAGTAGCAGCATGATGAGTGGATTTAGGTACAACGACTCTAAGTGTAATAAGTCACACAGAAAAGGACACTTCTCATAAGGTATCACTGATAGAGGGAATGTAAAAACCGTTACACTTGAACTGAATTACAAAACAGAACAGAGTCACACATGCAGAAAACACACTATGGCTGCTTAACGGGAAAGGTGAGGTGGGGTGATACATAAAACAAGGGTTTCAAATTAGCTCAGATACCGTTCCATAAAACCAATATGTAATAGACAAGACCTACTCCTTGCTCAGAGAACTGGACTCAACACGCCCTATTCACCGCACAAGAATATATCTGACTAGTAATAATCTTAAAACCTATGTATTGATATCTCTCTGTTAGTGTGTCAAGTGGGTGAAAAGCGGCATAAACACAGCAGTGAAAAGCAGCTAAACCCATTTATAAAAATAAATTACTTTGAAAAACCCATGAAACAAAGACAGTGAAAGAGAGAGAAATTCTTACACAATGCGTTCACGGGCTGTGATGCAACCTGGATTGACCATATCTAGACCCACAGCTGGATGAGACATAAGGGTGGACACTGTTGCGGCTGAGAGGTTTGGTGAGGTTGGGTGAGCAAACGCAGACCCTTTAAAGTAATACTGCGTGGTACCCATCGCATGGGTCCCAAATCTCCAGGTTCAAGGGCATCTTCCTACATCGAAAACATGCATGAGATACCCAGAAGATGGTACACCGTATGATGGGGAAAGGTTTCTAAAACGCACCTCATTTCTCATCTGCTTGTGCCCGGGTTCGCCATTCCAGCCACTTTACTAGCAATCTCCCTCCTTGGAGCATCAGCACTTTTAACCTCCTGTTCCGTACAGGTTGCAATTTGTACTGAGGATGAACGGGAAGACGTGGAACCAATGAAAGACTAGCTCTTGGTGTTGGGACAGGCACAGGTCACTCTATTTTCCCATCAGGAAGAAGAATTAACCACAGGCTCAGCCTGCCCCCCGGAACAAGAACAGGGCCTGAAGCCATCCTGCGCTTTTGCGGCCATCTCCCAAAAACGCGAGTTGTAAAATGGAGGTTCAGGGCACTGCAATTCACAAACCTGCAGAGTTATAAATGATAACTCTCATCCACAAATATATTGAGGGAAGGCAAAGAAGAGGATTTGAAATCAAGGCAGAATTGCAGGAAACATATTTCAGGAGGTAGATTCGAATCGCCTTTAAAGCACATGAAAAGCGGCAAAACGTTGACAATGATGCCCTTGGCCAAAAAGGGCGTATGCGTTTTTTCCTGAATATATTCAGGAAAAAACGCATACGCCCTTTTTGGCCAACCAAGCAACCTGGAAAGGCAAATCAGCGCTACAAAGATGTCTCGCTTCCCATTGGTCAAAAGGGCCATGCTGAAAAAAGTGTCAAAACCAGAAATGCAGGACAGGCCATGGAGAAATGGGAGCCTTGCTACACTGATGGGCGGGATGTAAATTGTCAACAGCCACTCTGGAGAAGTGTACGGTGAGTCCTGAAACGTCTAAAAAGCAAAGCTTAGAGAGCATAGGGCACTTCCACTCATGGGGTTATAAATTGGGAAATTTAAAAATCAGCAAGACACAAGCACCCCAAAGTTTAGGACTGCTCTGTTGACAAGGACCTCCACTTCATTCCACCTTCAATATCCCAGGAAAGAGAAAAATGGATAAAGAAGTTGTGGTCCTTATGTACAATGGAATATCACTCAGTCGTGAAATCAATGTCATAAGGCTAGTACCAGCATGATGAGTGGATTTAGCTACGACGACTCTAAGTGAAATAAGTCACACAGAAAAGGGCACTTCTCATAAGGTATCACTGATAGAGGGAATGTAAAAACCGTTTCACTTGAACTGAATTACAAAACAGAACAGAGTCACACATGCAGAAAACACACTATGGCTGCTTAACGGGAAAGGTGAGGTGGGGTGATACATAAAACAAGGGTTTCAAATTAGCTCAGATACCGTTCCATAAACCCAATATGTAATAGACAAGACCTACTCCTTGCTCAGAGAACTGGACTCAACACGCCCTATTCACCGCACAAGAATATATCTGACTAGTAATAATCTTAAAACCTATGTATTGATATCTCTCTGTTAGTGTGTCAAGTGGGTAAAAAGCGGCATAAACACAGCAGTGAAAAGCAGCTAAACCCCATTATAAAAATAAATTACTTTGAAAAACCCATGAAACAAAGACAGTGAAAGAGAGAGAAATTCTTACACAATGCGTTCAGGGGCTGTGATGCAACCTGGATTGACCATATCTAGACCCACAGCTGGATGAGACATAAGGGTGGACACTGTTGCGGCTGAGAAGTTTGGTGAGGTTGGGTGAGCAAACGCAGACCCTTTAAAGTAATAATGCGTGGTACCCATCGTATGGGTCCCAAATCTCCAGGTTCAAGGGCATCTTCCTACATCGAAAACATGCATGAGATACCCAGAAGATGGTACACCGTGTGATGGGGAAAGGTTTCTAAAACGCACCTCATTTCTCATCTGCTTGTGCCCGGGTTCGCCATTCCAGCCACTTTACTAGCAATCTCCCTCCTTGGAGCATCAGCACCTTTAACCTCCTGTTCCGTACAGGTTGCAATTTGTCCTGAGGATGAACGGGAAGACGTGGAACCAACGAGAGACTAGCTCTTGGTGTTGGGACAGGCACAGGTCACTCTATTTTCCCATCAGGAAGAAGAATTAACCACAGGATCAGCCTGCCCCCCGGAACCAGAACCGGGCCTGAAGCCATCCTGCGCTTTTGCGGCCAGCTCCCTAAAAAGCGAGTTGTAAAATGGAGGTTCAGGGCACTGCAATTCACAAACCTGCAGAGTTATAAATGATAACTCTCGTCCACAAATATATTGAGGGAAGGCAAAGAAGAGGATTTGAAATCAAGGCAGAATTGCAGGAAACAGATTTCAGGAGGTAGATTCGAATCGCCTTTAAATCACATGAAAAGCGGCAAAACGTTGACAATGATGCCCTTGGCCAAAAAGGGCGTATGCGTTTTTTCCTGAATATATTCAGGAAAAAACGCATACGCCCTTTTTGGCCAACCAAGCAACCTGGAAAGGCAAATCAGCGCTACAAAGATGTCTCGCTTCCCATCGGTTAAAAAGGCCATGCTGAATAAAGTGTCAAAACCAGAAATGCAGGACAGGCCATGGAGAAATGGGAGCCTTGCTACACTGATGGGTGGGATGTAAATTGCCAACAGCCACTCTGGAGAAGCGTACGGTGAGTCCTGAAACATCTAAAAAACAAAGCTTAGAGAGCATAGGGCACTTCCACTCATGGGGTTATAAATTGGGAAAATTAAAAATCAGCAAGACACAAGCACCCCAAAGTTTAGGGCTGCTCTGTTGACAAGGACCTCCACTTCATTCCACCTTCAATATCCCAGGAAAGAGAAAAATGGATAAAGAAGTTGTGGTCCTTATGTACAATGGAATATCACTCAGCCGTGAAATCAATGTCATAAGGCTAGTACCAGCATGATGAGTGGATTTAGGTACGACGACTCTAAGTGAAATAAGTCACACAGAAAAGGGCACTTCTCATAAGGTATCACTTATAGAGGGAATGTAAAAACCGTTACACTTGAACTGAAATACAAAACAGAACAGAGTCACACATGCAGAAAACACACTATGGCTGCTTAACGGGAAAGGTGAGGTGGGGTGATACATAAAACAAGGGTTTCAAATTAGCTCAGATACCGTTCCATAAACCCAATATGTAATAGACAAGACCTACTCCTTGCTCAGAGAACTGGACTCAACACGCCCTATTCACCGCACAAGAATATATCTGACTAGTAATAATCTTAAAACCTATGTATTGATATCTCTCTGTTAGTGTGTCAAGTGGGTAAAAAGCGGCATAAACACAGCAGTGAAAAGCAGCTAAACCCCATTATAAAAATAAATTACTTTGAAAAACCCATGAAACAAAGACAGTGAAAGAGAGAGAAATTCTTACACAATGCGTTCAGGGGCTGTGATGCAACCTGGATTGACCATATCTAGACCCACAGCTGGATGAGACATAAGGGTGGACACTGTTGCGGCTGAGAAGTTTGGTGAGGTTGGGTGAGCAAACGCAGACCCTTTAAAGTAATACTGCGTGGTACCCATCGCATGGGTCCCAAATCTCCAGGTTCAAGGGCATCTTCCTACATCGAAAACATGCATGAGATACCCAGAAGATGGTACACCGTGTGATGGGGAAAGGTTTCTAAAACGCACCTCATTTCTCATCTCCTTGTGCCCGGGTTCGCCATTCCAGCCACTTTACTAGCAATCTCCCTCCTTGGAGCATCAGCACCTTTAACCTCCTGTTCCGTACAGGTTGCAATTTGTCCTGAGGATGAACGGGAAGACGTGGAACCAACGAGAGACTAGCTCTTGGTGTTGGGACAGGCACAGGTCACTCTATTTTCCCATCAGGAAGAAGAATTAACCACAGGATCAGCCTGCCCCCCGGAACCAGAACCGGGCCTGAAGCCATCCTGCGCTTTTGCGGCCAGCTCCCTAAAAAGCGAGTTGTAAAATGGAGGTTCAGGGCACTGCAATTCACAAACCTGCAGAGTTATAAATGATAACTCTCATCCACAAATATATTGAGGGAAGGCAAAGAAGAGGATTTGAAATCAAGGCAGAATTGCAGGAAACAGATTTCAGGAGGTAGATTCGAATCGCCTTTAAATCACATGAAAAGCAGAAAATCGTTGACAATGATGCCCTTGGCCAAAAAGGGCGTATGCGTTTTTTCCTGAATATATTCAGGAAAAAACGCATACGCCCTTTTTGGCCAACCAAGTAACCTGGAAAGGCAAATTAGCGCTACAAACAAGTCTCGCTTCCCATCGGTCAAAAGGGCCATGCTGAAAAAAATGTCAAAACCAGAAATGCAGGACAGGCCATGGAGAAATGGGAGCCTTCCTATACTGATGGGCGGGATGTAAATTGCCAACAGCCACTCTGCAGAAGTGTACGGTGTGTCCTGAAACATCTAAAAAACACAGCTTAGAGAGCATAGGGCACTTCCACTCATGGGGGTATAAATTGGGAAAATGAAAAATCAGCAAGACACAAGCACCCCAAAGTTTAGGGCTGCTCTGTTGACAAGGACCTCCACTTCATTCCACCTTCAATATCCCAGGAAAGAGAAAAATGGATAAAGAAGTTGTGGTCCTTATGTACAATGGAATATCACTCAGCCATGAAATCAATGTCATAAGGCTAGTAGCAGCATGATGAGTGGATTTAGGTACGACGATTCTAAGTGAAATAAGTCACACAGAAAAGGACACTTCTCATAAGGTATCACTTATAGAGGGAATGTAAAAACCGTTACACTTGAACTGAATCAGAAAACAGAACAGAGTCACACATGCAGAAAACACACTATGGCTGCTTAACGGGAAAGGTGAGGTGGGGTGATACATAAAACAAGGGATTCAAATTAGCTCAGATACCGTTCCATAAACCCAATATGTAATAGACAAGACCTACTCCTTGCTCAGAGAACTGGACTCAACACGCCCTATTCACCGCACAAGAATATATCTGACTAGTAATAATCTTAAAACCTATGTATTGATATCTCTCTGTTAGTGTGTCAAGTGGGTAAAAAGCGGCATAAACACAGCAGTGAAAAGCAGCTAAACCCCATTATAAAATTAAATTATTTTGAAAAACCCATGAAACAAAGACAGTGAAAGAGAGAGAAATTCTTACACAATGCGTTCAGGGGCTGTGATGCAACCTGGATTGACCATATCTAGACCCACAGCTGGATGAGACATAAGGGTGGACACTCTTGCGGCTGAGAGGTTTGGTGAGGTTGGGTGAGCAAACGCAGACCCTTTAAAGTAATACTGCGTGGTACCCATCGCATGGGTCCCAAATCTCCAGGTTCAAGGGCATCTTCCTACATCGAAAACATGCATGAGATACCCAGAAGATGGTACACCGTGTGATGGGGAAAGGTTTCTAAAACGCACCTCATTTCTCATCTGCTTGTGCCCGGGTTCGCCATTCCAGCCACTTTACTAGCAATCTCCCTCCTTGGAGCATCAGCACCTTTAACCTCCTGTTCCGTACAGGTTGCAATTTGTCCTGAGGATGAACGGGAAGACGTGGAACCAACGAGAGACTAGCTCTTGGTGTTGGGACAGGCACAGGTCACTCTATTTTCCCATCAGGAAGAAGAATTAACCACAGGATCAGCCTGCCCCCCGGAACCAGAACCGGGCCTGAAGCCATCCTGCGCTTTTGCGGCCAGCTCCCTAAAAAGCGAGTTGTAAAATGGAGGTTCAGGGCACTGCAATTCACAAACCTGCAGAGTTATAAATGATAACTCTCATCCACAAATATATTGAGGGAAGGCAAAGAAGAGGATTTGAAATCAAGGCAGAATTGCAGGAAACAGATTTCAGGAGGTAGATTCGAATCGCCTTTAAAGCACATGAAAAGCAGAAAATCGTTGACAATGATGCCCTTGGCCAAAAAGGGCGTAGGCGTTTTTTCCTGAATATATTCAGGAAAAAACGCATACGCCCTTTTTGGCCAACCAAGTAACCTGGAAAGGCAAATCAGCGCTACAAACAAGTCTCGCTTCCCATCGGTCAAAAGGGCCATGCTGAAAAAAATGTCAAAACCAGAAATGCAGGACAGGCCATGGAGAAATGGGAGCCTTCCTATACTGATGGGCGGGATGTAAATTGCCAACAGCCACTCTGCAGAGGTGTACGGTGAGTCCTGAAACGTCTAAAAAGCAAAGCTTAGAGAGCATAGGGCACTTCCACTCATGGGGTTATAAATTGGGAAAATTAAAAATCAGCAAGACACAAGCACCCCAAAGTTTAGGGCTGCTCTGTTGCCAAGGACCTCCACTTCATTCCACCTTCAATATCCCAGGAAAGAGAAAAATGGATAAAGAAGTTGTGGTCCTTATGTACAATGGAATATCACTCAGCCGTGAAATCAAAGTCATAAGGCTAGTACCAGCATGATGAGTGGATTTAGGTACGACGACTCTAAGTGAAATAAGTCACACAGAAAAGGGCACTTCTCATAAGGTATCACTTATAGAGGGAATGTAAAAACCGTTACACTTGAACTGAATTACAAAACAGAACAGAGTCACACATGCAGAAAACACACTATGGCTGCTTAACGGGAAAGGTGAGGTGGGGTGATACATAAAACAAGGGATTCAAATTAGCTCAGATACCGTTCCATAAACCCAATATGTAATAGACAAGACCTACTCCTTGCTCAGAGAACTGGACTCAACACGCCCTATTCACCACACAAGAATATATCTGACTAGTAATAATCTTAAGACCTATGTATTGATATCTCTGTGTTAGTGTGTCAAGTGGGTAAAAAGCGGCATAAACACAGCAGTGAAAAGCAGCTAAACCCCATTATAAAAATAAATTACTTTGAAAAACCCATGAAACAAAGACAGTGAAAGAGAGAGAAATTCTTACACAATGCGTTCAGGGGCTGTGATGCAACCTGGATTGACCATATCTAGACCCACAGCTGGATGAGACATAAGGGTGGACACTGTTGCGGCTGAGAAGTTTGGTGAGGTTGGGTGAGCAAACGCAGACCCTTTAAAGTAATACTGCGTGGTACCCATCGCATGGGTCCCAAATCTCCAGGTTCAAGGGCATCTTCCTACATCGAAAACATGCATGAGATACCCAGAAGATGGTACACCGTATGATGGGGAAAGGTTTCTAAAACGCACCTCATTTCTCATCTGCTTGTGCCCGGGTTCGCCATTCCAGCCACTTTACTAGCAATCTCCCTCCTTGGAGCATCAGCACCTTTAACCTCCTGTTCCGTACAGGTTGCAATTTGTACTGAGGATGAACGGGAAGACGTGGAACCAATGAAAGACTAGCTCTTGGTGTTGGGACAGGCACAGGTCACTCTATTTTCCCATCAGGAAGAAGAATTAACCACAGGCTCAGCCTGCCCCCCGGAACCAGAACAGGGCCTGAAGCCATCCTGCGCTTTTGCGGCCAGCTCCCCAAAACGCGAGTTGTAAAATGGAGGTTCAGGGCACTGCAATTCACAAACCTGCAGAATTATAAATGATAACTCTCGTCCACAAATATATTGAGGGAAGGCAAAGAAGAGGATTTGAAATCAAGGCAGAATTGCAGGAAACATATTTCAGGAGGTAGATTCGAATCGCCTTTAAAGCACATGAAAAGCAGCAAAACGTTGACAATGATGCCCTTGGCCAAAAAGGGCGTATGCGTTTTTTCCTGAATATATTCAGGAAAAAACGCATACGCCCTTTTTGGCCAACCAAGCAACCTGGAAAGGCAAATCAGCGCTACAAAGATGTCTCGCTTCCCATCGGTTAAAAAGGCCATGCTGAATAAAGTGTCAAAACCAGAAATGCAGGACAGGCCATGGAGAAATGGGAGCCTTGCTACACTGATGGGCGGGATGTAAATTGCCAACAGCCACTCTGGAGAAGCGTACGGTGAGTCCTGAAACATCTAAAAAACAAAGCTTAGAGAGCATAGGGCACTTCCACTCATGGGGTTAAAAATTGGGAAAATTAAAAATCAGCAAGACACAAGCACCCCAAAGTTTAGGGCTGCTCTGTTGACAAGGACCTCCACTTCATTCCACCTTCAATATCCCAGGAAAGAGAAAAATGGATAAAGAAGTTGTGGTCCTTATGTACAATGGAATATCACTCAGCCGTGAAATCAATGTCATAAGGCTAGTACCAGCATGATGAGTGGATTTAGGTACGACGACTCTAAGTGAAATAAGTCACACAGAAAAGGGCACTTCTCATAAGGTATCACTTATAGAGGGAATGTAAAAACCGTTACACTTGAACTGAATTACAAAACAGAACAGAGTCACACATGCAAAAAACACACTATGGCTGCTTAACGGGAAAGGTGAGGTGGGGTGATACATAAAACAAGGGTTTCAAATTAGCTCAGATACCATTCCATAAACCCAATATGTAATAGACAAGACCTACTCCTTGCTCAGAGAACTGGACTCAACACGCCCTATTCACCACACAAGAATATATCTGACTAGTAATAATCTTAAAACCTATGTATTGATATCTCTCTGTTAGTGTGTCAAGTGGGTAAAAAGCGGCATAAACACAGCAGTGAAAAGCAGCTAAACCCCATTATAAAAATAAATTATTTTGAAAAACCCATGAAACAAAGACAGTGAAAGAGAGCGAAATTCTTACACAATGCGTTCAGGGGCTGTGATGCAACCTGGATTGACCATATCTAGACCCACAGCTGGATGAGACATAAGGGTGGACACTGTTGCGGCTGAGAGGTTTGGTGAGGTTGGGTGAGCAAACGCAGACCCTTTAAAGTAATACTGCGTGGTACCCATCGCATGGGTCCCAAATCTCCAGGTTCAAGGTCATCTTCCTACATCGAAAACATGCATGAGATACCCAGAAGATGGTACACCGTGTGATGGGGAAAGGTTTCTAAAACGCACCTCATTTCTCATCTGCTTGTGCCCGGGTTCGCCATTCCAGCCACTTTACTAGCAATCTCCCTCCTTGGAGCATCAGCACCTTTAACCTCCTGTTCCGTACAGGTTGCAATTTGTACTGAGGATGAACGGGAAGACGTGGAACCAATGAAAGACTAGCTCTTGGTGTTGGGACAGGCACAGGTCACTCTATTTTCCCATCAGGAAGAAGAATTAACCACAGGCTCAGCCTGCCCCCCGGAACCAGAACAGGGCCTGAAGCCATCCTGCGCTTTTGCGGCCAGCTCCCTAAAAAGCGAGTTGTAAAATGGAGGTTCAGGGCACTGCAATTCACAAACCTGCAGAGTTATAAATGATAACTCTCATCCACAAATATATTGAGGGAAGGCAAAGAAGAGGATTTGAAATCAAGGCAGAATTGCAGGAAACAGATTTCAGGAGGTAGATTCGAATCGCCTTTAAAGCACATGAAAAGCGGCAAAACGTTGACAATGATGCCCTTGGCCAAAAAGGGCGTATGCGTTTTTTCCTGAATATATTCAGGAAAAAACGCATACGCCCTTTTTGGCCAACCAAGCAACCTGGAAAGGCAAATCAGCGCTACAAAGATGTCTCGCTTCCCATCGGTCAAAAGGGCCATGCTGAAAAAAGTGTCAAAACCAGAAATGCAGGACAGGCCATGGAGAAATGGGAGCCTTGCTACACTGATGGGCGGGATGTAAATTGTCAACAGCCACTCTGGAGAAGTGTACGGTGAGTCCTGAAACGTCTAAAAAGCAAAGCTTAGAGAGCATAGGGCACTTCCACTCATGGGGGTATAAATTGGGAAAATGAAAAATCAGCAAGACACAAGCACCCCAAAGTTTAGGGCTGCTCTGTTGACAAGGACCTCCACTTCATTCCACCTTCAATATCCCAGGAAAGAGAAAAATGGATAAAGAAGTTGTGGTCCTTATGTACAATGGAATATCACTCAGCCGTGAAATCAATGTCATAAGGCTAGTAGCAGCATGATGAGTGGATTTAGGTACGACGACTCTAAGTGAAATAAGTCACACAGAAAAGGACACTTCTCATAAGGTATCACTGATAGAGGGAATGTAAAAACCGTTACACTTGAACTGAATTACAAAACAGAACAGAGTCACACATGCAGAAAACACACTATGGCTGCTTAACGGGAAAGGTGAGGTGGGGTGATACATAAAACAAGGGTTTCAAATTAGCTCAGATACCGTTCCATAAAACCAATATGTAATAGACAAGACCTACTCCTTGCTCAGAGAACTGGACTCAACACGCCCTATTCACCGCACAAGAATATATCTGACTAGTAATAATCTTAAAACCTATGTATTGATATCTCTCTGTTAGTGTGTCAAGTGGGTGTAAAGCGGCATAAACACAGCAGTGAAAAGCAGCTAAACCCCATTATAAAAATAAATTACTTTGAAAAACCCGTGAAACAAAGACAGTGAAAGAGAGCGAAATTCTTACACAATGCGTTCAGGGGCTGTGATGCAACCTGGATTGACCATATCTAGACCCACAGCTGGATGAGACCTAAGGGTGGACACTGTTGCGGCTGAGAGGTTTGGTGAGGTTGGGTGAGCAAACGCAGACCCTTTAAAGTAATACTGCGTGGTACCCATCGCATGGGTCCCAAATCTCCAGGTTCAAGGGCATCTTCCTACATCGAAAACATGCATGAGATACCCAGAAGATGGTACACCGTGTGATGGGGAAAGGTTTCTAAAACGCAACTCATTTCTCATTTGCTTGTGCCCGGGTTCGCCATTCCAGCCACTTTACTAGCAATCTCCCTCCTTGGAGCATCAGCACCTTTAACCTCCTGTTCCGTACAGGTTGCAATTTGTACTGAGGATGAACGGGAAGACGTGGAACCAATGAAAGACTAGCTCTTGGTGTTGGGACAGGCACAGGTCACTCTATTTTCCCATCAGGAAGAAGAATTAACCACAGGCTCAGCCTGCCCCCCGGAACCAGAACAGGGCCTGAAGCCATCCTGCGCTTTTGCGGCCAGCTCCCTAAAAAGCGAGTTGTAAAATGGAGGTTCAGGGCACTGCAATTCACAAACCTGCAGAGTTATAAATGATAACTCTCATCCACAAATATATTGAGGGAAGGCAAAGAAGAGGATTTGAAATCAAGGCAGAATTGCAGGAAACAGATTTCAGGAGGTAGATTCGAATCGCCTTTAAAGCACATGAAAAGCGGCAAAACGTTGACAATGATGCCCTTGGCCAAAAAGGGCGTATGCGTTTTTTCCTGAATATATTCAGGAAAAAACGCATACGCCCTTTTTGGCCAACCAAGCAACCTGGAAAGGCAAATCAGCGCTACAAAGATGTCTCGCTTCCCATTGGTCAAAAGGGCCATGCTGAAAAAAGTGTCAAAACCAGAAATGCAGGACAGGCCATGGAGAAATGGGAGCCTTGCTACACTGATGGGCGGGATGTAAATTGTCAACAGCCACTCTGGAGAAGTGTACGGTGAGTCCTGAAACGTCTAAAAAGCAAAGCTTAGAGAGCATAGGGCACTTCCACTCATGGGGTTATAAATTGGGAAAATGAAAAATCAGCAAGACACAAGCACCCCAAAGTTTAGGGCTGCTCTGTTGACAAGGACCTCCACTTCATTCCACCTTCAATATCCCAGGAAAGAGAAAAATGGATAAAGAAGTTGTGGTCCTTATGTACAATGGAATATCACTCAGCCGTGAAATCAATGTCATAAGGCTAGTAGCAGCATGATGAGTGGATTTAGGTACGACGACTCTAAGTGAAATAAGTCACACAGAAAAGGGCACTTCTCATAAGGTATCACTTATACAGGGAATGTAAAAACCGTTACACTTGAACTGAATCAGAAAACAGAACAGAGTCACACATGCAGAAAACACACTATGGCTGCTTAACGGGAAAGGTGAGGTGGGGTGATACATAAAACAAAGGTTTCAAATTAGCTCAGGTACCGTTCCATAAACCCAATATGTAATAGACAAGACCTACTCCTTGCTCAGAGAACTGGACTCAACACGCCCTATTCACCGCACAAGAATATATCTGACTAGTAATAATTTTATAACCTATGTATTGATATCTCTCTGTTAGTGTGTCAAGTGGGTGTAAAGCGGCATAAACACAGCAGTGAAAAGCAGCTAAACCCCATTATAAAAATAAATTACTTTGAAAAACCCATGAAACAAAGACAGTGAAAGAGAACGAAATTCTTACACAATGCGTTCAGGGGCTGTGATGCAACCTGGTTTGACCATATCTAGACCCACAGCTGGATGAGACCTAAGGGTGGACACTGTTGCGGCTGAGAGGTTTGGTGAGGTTGGGTGAGCAAACGCAGACCCTTTAAAGTAATACTGCGTGGTACCCATCGCATGGGTCCCAAATCTCCAGGTTCAAGGGCATCTTCCTACATTGAAAACATGCATGAGATACCCAGAAGATGGTACACCGTGTGATGGGGAAAGGTTTCTAAAACGCACCTCATTTCTCATTTGCTTGTGCCCGGGTTCGCCATTCCAGCCACTTTACTAGCAATCTCCCTCCTTGGAGCATCAGCACCTTTAACCTCCTGTTCCGTACAGGTTGCAAATTGTACTGAGGATGAACGGGAAGACGTGGAACCAATGAAAGACTAGCTCTTGGTGTTGGGACAGGCACAGGTCACTCTATTTTCCCATCAGGAAGAAGAATTAACCACAGGCTCAGCCTGCCCCCCGGAACCAGAACAGGGGCTGAAGCCATCCTGCGCTTTTGCGGCCAGCTCCCTAAAAAGCGAGTTGTAAAATGGAGGTTCAGGGCACTGCAATTCACAAACCTGCAGAGTTATAAATGATAACTCTCACCCACAAATATATTGAGGGAAGGCAAAGAAGAGGATTTGAAATCAAGGCAGAATTGCAGGAAACAGATTTCAGGAGGTAGATTCGAATCGCCTTTAAAGCACATGAAAAGCGGCAAAACGTTGACAATGATGCCCTTGGCCAAAAAGGGCGTATGCGTTTTTTCCTGAATATATTCAGGAAAAAACGCATACGCCCTTTTTGGCCAACCAAGCAACCTAGAAAGGCAAATCAGCGCTACAAAGATGTCTCGCTTCCCATTGGTCAAAAGGGCCATGCTGAAAAAAGTGTCAAAACCAGAAATGCAGGACAGGCCATGGAGAAATGGGAGCCTTGCTACACTGAAGGGCGGGATGTAAATTGTCAACAGCCACTCTGGAGAAGTGTACGGTGAGTCCTGAAACGTTTAAAAGCAAAGCTTAGAGAGCATAGGGCACTTCCACTCATGGGGGTATAAATTGGGAAAATGAAAAATCAGCAAGACACAAGCACCCCAAAGTTTAGGGCTGCTCTGTTGACAAGGACCTCCACTTCATTCCACCTTCAATATCCCAGGAAAGAGAAAAATGGATAAAGAAGTTGTGGTCTTTATGTACAATGGAATATCACTCAGCCGTGAAATCAATGTCATAAGGCTAGTAGCAGCATGATGAGTGGATTTAGGTACGACGACTCTAAGTGAAATAAGTCACACAGCAAAGGACACTTCTCATAAGGTATCACTTATAGAGGGAATGTAAAAACCGTTACACTTGAACTGAATTACAAAACAGAACAGAGTCACACATGCAGAAAACACACTATGGCTGCTTCACGGGAAAGGTGAGGTGGGGTGATACATAAAACAAGGGTTTCAAATTAGCTCAGATACCGTTCCATAAACCCAATATGTAATAGACAAGACCTACTCCTTGCTCAGAGAACTGGACTCAACACGCCCTATTCACCGCACAAGAATATATCTGACTAGTAATAATCTTAAAACCTATGTATTGATATCTCTCTGTTAGTGTGTCAAGTGGGTAAAAAGCGGCATAAACACAGCAGTGAAAAGCAGCTAAACCCCATTATAAAAATAAATTACTTTGAAAAACCCATGAAACAAAGACAGTGAAAGAGAGAGAAATTCTTACACAATGCGTTCAGGGGCTGTGATGCAACCTGGATTGACCATATCTAGACCCACAGCTGGATGAGACCTAAGGGTGGACACTGTTGCGGCTGAGAGGTTTGGTGAGGTTGGGTGAGCAAACGCAGACCCTTTAAAGTAATACTGCGTGGTACCCATCGCATGGGTCCCAAATCTCCAGATTCAAGGGCATCTTCCTACATCGAAAACATGCATGAGATACCCAGAAGATGGTACACCGTGTGATGGGGAAAGGTTTCTAAAACGCACCTCATTTCTCATCTGCTTGTGCCTAGGTTCGCCATTCCAGCCACTTTACTAGCAATCTCCCTCCTTGGAGCATCAGCACCTTTAACCTCCTGTTCCGTACAGGTTGCAATTTGTACTGAGGATGAACGGGAAGACGTGGAACCAATGAAAGACTAGCTCTTGGTGTTGGGACAGGCACAGGTCACTCTATTTTCCCATCAGGAAGAAGAATTAACCACAGGCTCAGCCTGCCCCCCGGAACCAGAACAGGGGCTGAAGCCATCCTGCGCTTTTGCGGCCAGCTCCCTAAAAAGCGAGTTGTAAAATGGAGGTTCAGGGCACTGCAATTCACAAACCTGCAGAGTTATAAATGATAACTCTCATCCACAAATATATTGAGGGAAGGCAAAGAAGAGGATTTGAAATCAAGGCAGAATTGCAGGAAACAGATTTCAGGAGGTAGATTCGAATCGCCTTTAAAGCACATGAAAAGCGGCAAAACGTTGACAATGATGCCCTTGGCCAAAAAGGGCGTATGCGTTTTTTCCTGAATATATTCAGGAAAAAACGCATACGCCCTTTTTGGCCAACCAAGCAACCTGGAAAGGCAAATCAGCGCTACAAAGATGTCTCGCTTCCCATTGGTCAAAAGGGCCATGCTGAAAAAAGTGTCAAAACCAGAAATGCAGGACAGGCCATGGAGAAATGGGAGCCTTGCTACACTGATGGGCGGGATGTAAATTGTCAACAGCCACTCTGGAGAAGTGTACGGTGAGTCCTGAAACGTCTAAAAAGCAAAGCTTAGAGAGCATAGGGCACTTCCACTCATGGGGTTATAAATTGGGAAAATTAAAAATCAGCAAGACACAAGCACCCCAAAGTTTAGGGCTGCTCTGTTGACAAGGACCTCCACTTCATTCCACCTTCAATATCCCAGGAAAGAGAAAAATGGATAAAGAAGTTGTGGTCCTTATGTACAATGGAATATCACTCAGCCGTGAAATCAATGTCATAAGGCTAGTAGCAGCATGATGAGTGGATTTAGGTACGACGACTCTAAGTGAAATAAGTCACACAGAAAAGGGCACTTCTCATAAGGTATCACTTATAGAGGGAATGTAAAAACCGTTACACTTGAACTGAATCAGAAAACAGAACAGAGTCACACATGCAGAAAACACACTATGGCTGCTTAACGGGAAAGGTGAGGTGGGGTGATACATAAAACAAAGGTTTCAAATTAGCTCAGGTACCGTTCCATAAACCCAATATGTAATAGACAAGACCTACTCCTTGCTCAGAGAACTGGACTCAACACGCCCTATTCACCGCACAAGAATATATCTGACTAGTAATAATCTTAAAACCTATGTATTGATATCTCTCTGTTAGTGTGTCAAGTGGGTGTAAAGCGGCATAAACACAGCAGTGAAAAGCAGCTAAACCCCATTATAAAAATAAATTACTTTGAAAAACCCGTGAAACAAAGACAGTGAAAGAGAGCGAAATTCTTACACAATGCGTTCAGGGGCTGTGATGCAACCTGGATTGACCATATCTAGACCCACAGCTGGATGAGACATAAGGGTGGACACTCTTGGGGCTGAGAGGTTTGGTGAGGTTTGGTGAGCAAACGCAGACCCTTTAAAGTAATACTGCATGGTACCCATCGCATGGGTTACAAATCTCCAGGTTCAAGGGCATCTTCCTACATCGAAAACATGCATGAGAAACCCAGAAGATGGTACACCGTGTGATGGGGAAAGGTTTCTAAAACGCACCTCATTTCTCATTTGCTTGTGACCGGGTTCGCCATTCCAGCCACTTTACTAGCAATCTCCCTCCTTGGAGCATCAGCACCTTTAACCTCCTGTTCCGTACAGGTTGCAATTTGTACTGAGGATGAACGGGAAGACGTGGAACCAATGAAAGACTAGCTCTTGGTGTTGGGACAGGCACAGGTCACTCTATTTTCCCATCAGGAAGAAGAATTAACCACAGGCTCAGCCTGCCCCCCGGAACCAGAACAGGGCCTGAAGCCATCCTGCGCTTTTGCGGCCAGCTCCCTAAAAAGCGAGTTGTAAAATGGAGGTTCAGGGCACTGCAATTCACAAACCTGCAGAGTTATAAATGATAACTCTCACCCACAAATATATTGAGGGAAGGCAAAGAAGAGGATTTGAAATCAAGGCAGAATTGCAGGAAACAGATTTCAGGAGGTAGATTCGAATCGCCTTTAAAGCACATGAAAAGCGGCAAAACGTTGACAATGATGCCCTTGGCCAAAAAGGGCGTATGCGTTTTTTCCTGAATATATTCAGGAAAAAACGCATACGCCCTTTTTGGCCAACCAAGCAACCTGGAAAGGCAAATCAGCGCTACAAAGATGTCTCGCTTCCCATCGGTCAAAAGGGCCATGCTGAAAAAAGTGTCAAAACCAGAAATGCAGGACAGGCCATGGAGAAATGGGAGCCTTGCTACACTGATGGGCGGGATGTAAATTGTCAACAGCCACTCTGGAGAAGTGTACGGTGAGTCCTGAAACGTCTAAAAAGCAAAGCTTAGAGAGCATAGGGCACTTCCACTCATGGGGGTATAAATTGGGAAAATGAAAAATCAGCAAGACACAAGCACCCCAAAGTTTAGGGCTGCTCTGTTGACAAGGACCTTCACTTCATTCCACCTTCAATATCCCAGGAAAGAGAAAAATGGATAAAGAAGTTGTGGTCCTTATGTACAATGGAATATCACTCAGCCGTGAAATCAATGTCATAAGGCTAGTAGCAGCATGATGAGTGGATTTAGGTACGACAACTCTAAGTGAAATAAGTCACACAGCAAAGGACACTTCTCATAAGGTATCACTTATAGAGGGAATGTAAAAACCGTTACACTTGAACTGAATTACAAAACAGAACAGAGTCACACATGCAGAAAACACACTATGGCTGCTTAACGGGAAAGGTGAGGTGGGGTGATACATAAAACAAGGGTTTCAAATTAGCTCAGATACCGTTCCATAAACCCAATATGTAATAGACAAGACCTACTCCTTGCTCAGAGAACTGGACTCAACACGCCCTATTCACCGCACAAGAATATATCTGACTAGTAATAATCTTAAAACCTATGTATTGATATCTCTCTGTTAGTGTGTCAAGTGGGTAAAAAGCGGCATAAACACAGCAGTGAAAAGCAGCTAAACCCCATTATAAAAATAAATTACTTTGAAAAACCCATGAAACAAAGACAGTGAAAGAGAACGAAATTCTTACACAATGCGTTCAGGGGCTGTGATGCAACCTGGTTTGACCATATCTAGACCCACAGCTGGATGAGACCTAAGGGTGGACACTGTTGCGGCTGAGAGGTTTGGTGAGGTTGGGTGAGCAAACGCAGACCCTTTAAAGTAATACTGCGTGGTACCCATCGCATGGGTCCCAAATCTCCAGGTTCAAGGGCATCTTCCTACATTGAAAACATGCATGAGATACCCAGAAGATGGTACACCGTGTGATGGGGAAAGGTTTCTAAAACGCACCTCATTTCTCATTTGCTTGTGCCCGGGTTCGCCATTCCAGCCACTTTACTAGCAATCTCCCTCCTTGGAGCATCAGCACCTTTAACCTCCTGTTCCGTACAGGTTGCAATTTGTACTGAGGATGAACGGGAAGACGTGGAACCAATGAAAGACTAGCTCTTGGTGTTGGGACAGGCACAGGTCACTCTATTTTCCCATCAGGAAGAAGAATTAACCACAGGCTCAGCCTGCCCCCCGGAACCAGAACAGGGGCTGAAGCCATCCTGCGCTTTTGCGGCCAGCTCCCTAAAAAGCGAGTTGTAAAATGGAGGTTCAGGGCACTGCAATTCACAAACCTGCAGATTTATAAATGATAACTCTCATCCACAAATATATTGAGGGAAGGCAAAGAAGAGGATTTGAAATCAAGGCAGAATTGCAGGAAACAGATTTCAGGAGGTAGATTCGAATCGCCTTTAAAGCACATGAAAAGCGGCAAAACGTTGACAATGATGCCCTTGGCCAAAAAGGGCGTATGCGTTTTTTCCTGAATATATTCAGGAAAAAACGCATACGCCCTTTTTGGCCAACCAAGCAACCTAGAAAGGCAAATCAGCGCTACAAAGATGTCTCGCTTCCCATTGGTCAAAAGGGTCATGCTGAAAAAAGTGTCAAAACCAGAAATGCAGGACAGGCCATGGAGAAATGGGAGCCTTGCTACACTGAAGGGCGGGATGTAAATTGTCAACAGCCACTCTGGAGAAGTGTACGGTGAGTCCTGAAACGTCTAAAAAGCAAAGCTTAGAGAGCATAGGGCACTTCCACTCATGGGGGTATAAATTGGGAAAATGAAAAATCAGCAAGACACAAGCACCCCAAAGTTTAGGGCTGCTCTGTTGACAAGGACCTCCACTTCATTCCACCTTCAATATCCCAGGAAAGAGAAAAATGGATAAAGAAGTTGTGGTCTTTATGTACAATGGAATATCACTCAGCCGTGAAATCAATGTCATAAGGCTAGTAGCAGCATGATGAGTGGATTTAGGTACGACGACTCTAAGTGAAATAAGTCACACAGCAAAGGACACTTCTCATAAGGTATCACTTATAGAGGGAATGTAAAAACCGTTACACTTGAACTGAATTACAAAACAGAACAGAGTCACACATGCAGAAAACACACTATGGCTGCTTAACGGGAAAGGTGAGGTGGGGTGATACATAAAACAAGGGTTTCAAATTAGCTCAGATACCGTTCCATAAACCCAATATGTAATAGACAAGACCTACTCCTTGCTCAGAGAACTGGACTCAACACGCCCTATTCACCGCACAAGAATATATCTGACTAGTAATAATCTTAAAACCTATGTATTGATATCTCTCTGTTAGTGTGTCAAGTGGGTAAAAAGCGGCATAAACACAGCAGTGAAAAGCAGCTAAACCCCATTATAAAAATAAATTACTTTGAAAAACCCATGAAACAAAGACAGTGAAAGAGAGAGAAATTCTTACACAATGCGTTCAGGGGCTGTGATGCAACCTGGATTGACCATATCTAGACCCACAGCTGGATGAGACCTAAGGGTGGACACTGTTGCGGCTGAGAGGTTTGGTGAGGTTGGGTGAGCAAACGCAGACCCTTTAAAGTAATACTGCGTGGTACCCATCGCATGGGTCCCAAATCTCCAGGTTCAAGGGCATCTTCCTACATCGAAAACATGCATGAGATACCCAGAAGATGGTACACCGTGTGATGGGGAAAGGTTTCTAAAACGCACCTCATTTCTCATTTGCTTGTGCCCGGGTTCGCCATTCCAGCCACTTTACTAGCAATCTCCCTCCTTGGAGCATCAGCACCTTTAACCTCCTGTTCCGTACAGGTTGCAATTTGTACTGAGGATGAACGGGAAGACGTGGAACCAATGAAAGACTAGCTCTTGGTGTTGGGACAGGCACAGGTCACTCTATTTTCCCATCAGGAAGAAGAATTAACCACAGGCTCAGCCTGCCCCCCGGAACCAGAACAGGGGCTGAAGCCATCCTGTGCTTTTGCGGCCAGCTCCCTAAAAAGCGAGTTGTAAAATGGAGGTTCAGGGCACTGCAATTCACAAACCTGCAGAGGTATAAATGATAACTCTCACCCACAAATATATTGAGGGAAGGCAAAGAAGAGGATTTGAAATCAAGGCAGAATTACAGGAAACAGATTTCAGGAGGTAGATTCGAATCGCCTTTAAAGCACATGAAAAGCGGCAAAACGTTGACAATGATGCCCTTGGCCAAAAAGGGCGTATGCGTTTTTTCCTGAATATATTCAGGAAAAAACGCATACGCCCTTTTTGGCCAACCAAGCAACCTGGAAAGGCAAATCAGCGCTACAAAGATGTCTCGCTTCCCATCGGTCAAAAGGGCCATGCTGAAAAAAGTGTCAAAACCAGAAATGCAGGACAGGCCATGGAGAAATGGGAGCCTTGCTACACTGATGGGCGGGATGTAAATTGTCAACAGCCACTCTGGAGAAGTGTACGGTGAGTCCTGAAACGTCTAAAAAGCAAAGCTTAGAGAGCATAGGGCACTTCCACTCATGGGGGTATAAATTGGGAAAATGAAAAATCAGCAAGACACAAGCACCCCAAAGTTTAGGGCTGCTCTGTTGACAAGGACCTCCACTTCATTCCACCTTCAATATCCCAGGAAAGAGAAAAATGGATAAAGAAGTTGTGGTCCTTATGTACAATGGAATATCACTCAGCCGTGAAATCAATGTCATAAGGCTAGTAGCAGCATGATGAGTGGATTTAGGTACGACAACTCTAAGTGAAATAAGTCACACAGCAAAGGACACTTCTCATAAGGTATCACTGATAGAGGGAATGTAAAAACCGTTACACTTGAACTGAATTACAAAACAGAACAGAGTCACACATGCAGAAAACACACTATGGCTGCTTAACGGGAAAGGTGAGGTGGGGTGATACATAAAACAAGGGTTTCAAATTAGCTCAGATACCGTTCCATAAACCCAATATGTAATAGACAAGACCTACTCCTTGCTCAGAGAACTGGACTCAACACGCCCTATTCACCGCACAAGAATATATCTGACTAGTAATAATCTTAAAACCTATGTATTGATATCTCTCTGTTAGTGTGTCAAGTGGGTAAAAAGCGGCATAAACACAGCAGTGAAAAGCAGCTAAACCCCATTATAAAAATAAATTACTTTGAAAAACCCATGAAACAAAGACAGTGAAAGAGAGCGAAATTCTTACACAATGCGTTCAGGGGCTGTGATGCAACCTGGTTTGACCATATCTAGACCCACAGCTGGATGAGACCTAAGGGTGGACACTGTTGCGGCTGAGAGGTTTGGTGAGGTTGGGTGAGCAAACGCAGACCCTTTAAAGTAATACTGCGTGGTATCCATCGCATGGGTCCCAAATCTCCAGGTTCAAGGGCATCTTCCTACATCGAAAACATGCATGAGATACCCAGAAGATGGTACACCGTGTGATGGGGAAAGGTTTCTAAAACGCACCTCATTTCTCATTTGCTTGTGCCCGGGTTCGCCATTCCAGCCACTTTACTAGCAATCTCCCTCCTTGGAGCATCAGCACCTTTAACCTCCTGTTCCGTACAGGTTGCAATTTGTACTGAGGATGAACGGGAAGACGTGGAACCAATGAAAGACTAGCTCTTGGTGTTGGGACAGGCACAGGTCACTCTATTTTCCCATCAGGAAGAAGAATTAACCACAGGCTCAGCCTGCCCCCCGGAACCAGAACAGGGGCTGAAGCCATCCTGCGCTTTTGCGGCCAGCTCCCTAAAAAGCGAGTTGTAAAATGGAGGTTCAGGGCACTGCAATTCACAAACCTGCAGAGTTATAAATGATAATTCTCACCCACAAATATATTGAGGGAAGGCAAAGAAGAGGATTTGAAATCAAGGCAGAATTGCAGGAAACAGATTTCAGGAGGTAGATTCGAATCGCCTTTAAAGCACATGAAAAGCGGCAAAACGTTGACAATGATGCCCTTGGCCAAAAAGGGCGTATGCGTTTTTTCCTGAATATATTCAGGAAAAAACGCATACGCCCTTTTTGGCCAACCAAGCAACCTAGAAAGGCAAATCAGCGCTACAAAGATGTCTCGCTTCCCATTGGTCAAAAGGGCCATGCTGAAAAAAGTGTCAAAACCAGAAATGCAGGACAGGCCATGGAGAAATGGGAGCCTTGCTACACTGATGGGCGGGATGTAAATTGTCAACAGCCACTCTGGAGAAGTGTATGGTGAGTCCTGAAACGTCTAAAAAGCAAAGCTTAGAGAGCATAGGGCACTTCCACTCATGGGGGTATAAATTGGGAAAATGAAAAATCAGCAAGACACAAGCACCCCAAAGTTTAGGGCTGCTCTGTTGACAAGGACCTCCACTTCATTCCACCTTCAATATCCCAGGAAAGAGAAAAATGGATAAAAAAGTTGTGGTCCTTATGTACAATGGAATATCACTCAGCCGTGAAATCAATGTCATAAGGCTAGTAGCAGCATGATGAGTGGATTTAGGTACGACGACTCTAAGTGAAATAAGTCACACAGCAAAGGACACTTCTCATAAGGTATCACTTATAGAGGGAATGTAAAAACCGTTACACTTGAACTGAATTACAAAACAGAACAGAGTCACACATGCAGAAAACACACTATGGCTGCTTAACGGGAAAGGTGAGGTGGGGTGATACATAAAACAAGGGTTTCAAATTAGCTCAGATACCGTTCCATAAACCCAATATGTAATAGACAAGACCTACTCCTTGCTCAGAGAACTGGACTCAACACGCCCTATTCACCGCACAAGAATATATCTGACTAGTAATAATCTTAAAACCTATGTATTGATATCTCTCTGTTAGTGTGTCAAGTGGGTAAAAAGCGGCATAAACACAGCAGTGAAAAGCAGCTAAACCCCATTATAAAAATAAATTACTTTGAAAAACCCATGAAACAAAGACAGTGAAAGAGAGAGAAATTCTTACACAGTGCGTTCAGGGGCTGTGATGCAACCTGGATTGACCATATCTAGACCCACAGCTGGATGAGACCTAAGGGTGGACACTGTTGCGGCTGAGAGGTTTGGTGAGGTTGGGTGAGCAAACGCAGACCCTTTAAAGTAATACTGCGTGGTACCCATCGCATGGGTCCCAAATCTCCAGGTTCAAGGGCATCTTCCTACATCGAAAACATGCATGAGATACCCAGAAGATGGTACACTGTGTGATGGGGAAAGGTTTCTAAAACGCACCTCATTTCTCATCTGCTTGTGCCCAGGTTCGCCATTCCAGCCACTTTACTAGCAATCTCCCTCCTTGGAGCATCAGCACCTTTAACCTCCTGTTCCGTACAGGTTGCAATTTGTACTGAGGATGAACGGGAAGACGTGGAACCAATGAAAGACTAGCTCTTGGTGTTGGGACAGGCACAGGTCACTCTATTTTCCCATCAGGAAGAAGAATTAACCACAGGCTCAGCCTGCCCCCCGGAACCAGAACAGGGGCTGAAGCCATCCTGCGCTTTTGCGGCCAGCTCCCTAAAAAGCGAGTTGTAAAATGGAGGTTCAGGGCACTGCAATTCACAAACCTGCAGAGTTATAAATGATAACTCTCATCCACAAATATATTGAGGGAAGGCAAAGAAGAGGATTTGAAATCAAGGCAGAATTGCAGGAAACAGATTTCAGGAGGTAGATTCTAATCGCCTTTAAAGCACATGAAAAGCGGCAAAACGTTGACAATGATGCCCTTGGCCAAAAAGGGCGTATGCGTTTTTTCCTGAATATATTCAGGAAAAAACGCATACGCCCTTTTTGGCCAACCAAGCAACCTGGAAAGGCAAATCAGCGCTACAAAGATGTCTCGCTTCCCATCGGTCAAAAGGGCCATGCTGAAAAAAGTGTCAAAACCAGAAATGCAGGACAGGCCATGGAGAAATGGGAGCCTTGCTACACTGATGGGCGGGATGTAAATTGTCAACAGCCACTCTGGAGAAGTGTACGGTGAGTCCTGAAACGTCTAAAAAGCAAAGCTTAGAGAGCATAGGGCACTTCCACTCATGGGGGTATAAATTGGGAAAATGAAAAATCAGCAAGACACAAGCACCCCAAAGTTTAGGGCTGCTCTGTTGACAAGGACCTCCACTTCATTCCACCTTCAATATCCCAGGAAAGAGAAAAATGGATAAAGAAGTTGTGGTCCTTATGTACAATGGAATATCACTCAGCCGTGAAATCAATGTCATAAGGCTAGTAGCAGCATGATGAGTGGATTTAGGTACGACGACACTAAGTGAAATAAGTCACACAGAAAAGGACACTTCTCATAAGGTATCACTTATAGAGGGAATGTAAAAACCGTTACACTTGAACTGAATTACAAAACAGAACAGAGTCACACATGCAGAAAACACACTATGGCTGCTTAACGGGAAAGGTGAGTTAGGGTGATACATAAAACAAGGGTTTCAAATTAGCTCAGATACCGTTCCATAAACCCAATATGTAATAGACAAGACCTACTCCTTGCTCAGAGAACTGGACTCAACACGCCCTATTCACCGCACAAGAATATATCTGACTAGTAATAATCTTAAAACCTATGTATTGATATCTCTCTGTTAGTGTGTCAAGTGGGTAAAAAGCGGCATAAACACAGCAGTGAAAAGCAGCTAAACCCCATTATAAAAATAAATTACTTTGAAAAACCCATGAAACAAAGACAGTGAAAGAGAGAGAAATTCTTACACAATGCGTTCAGGGGCTGTGATGCAACCTGGATTGACCATATCTAGACCCACAGCTGGATGAGACATAAGGGTGGACACTGTTGTGGCTGAGAAGTTTGGTGAGGTTGGCTGAGCAAACGCAGACCCTTTAAAGTAATACTGCGTGGTACCCATCGCATGGGTCCCAAATCTCCAGGTTCAAGGGCATCTTCCTACATCGAAAACATGCATGAGATACCCAGAAGATGGTACACCGTGTGATGGGGAAAGGTTTCTAAAACGCACCTCATTTCTCATCTGCTTGTGCCCGGGTTCGCCATTCCAGCCACTTTACTAGCAATCTCCCTCCTTGGAGCATCAGCACCTTTAACCTCCTGTTCCGTACAGGTTGCAATTTGTCCTGAGGATGAACGGGAAGACGTGGAACCAACGAGAGACTAGCTCTTGGTGTTGGGACAGGCACAGGTCACTCTATTTTCCCATCAGGAAGAAGAATTAACCACAGGCTCAGCCTGCCCCCCGGAACCAGAACCGGGCCTGAAGCCATCCTGCGCTTTTGCGGCCAGCTCCCTAAAAAGCGAGTTGTAAAATGGAGGTTCAGGGCACTGCAATTCACAAACATGCAGAGTTATAAATGATAACTCTCATCCACAAATATATTGAGGGAAGGCAAAGAAGAGGATTTGAAATCAAGGCAGAATTGCAGGAAACAGATTTCAGGAGGTAGATTCGAATCGCCTTTAAAGCACATGAAAAGCGGCAAAACGTTGACAATGATGCCCTTGGCCAAAAAGGGCGTATGCGTTTTTTCCTGAATATATTCAGGAAAAAACGCATACGCCCTTTTTGGCCAACCAAGCAACCTGGAAAGGCAAATCAGCGCTACAAAGAAGTCTCGCTTCCCATCGGTTAAAAGGGCCATGCTGAAAAAAGTGTCAAAACCAGAAATGCAGGACAGGCCATGGAGAAATGGGAGCCTTGCTACACTGATGGGCGGGATGTAAATTGTCAACAGCCACTCTGGAGAAGTGTACGGTGAGTCCTGAAACGTCTAAAAAGCAAAGCTTAGAGAGCATAGGGCACTTCCACTCATGGGGTTATAAATTGGGAAAATGAAAAATCAGCAAGACACAAGCACCCCAAAGTTTAGGGCTGCTCTGTTGACAAGGACCTCCACTTCATTCCACCTTCAATATCCCAGGAAAGAGAAAAATGGATAAAGAAGTTGTGGTCCTTATGTACAATGGAATATCACTCAGCCGTGAAATCAATGTCATAAGGCTAGTACCAGCATGATGAGTGGATTTAGGTACGACGACTCTAAGTGAAATAAGTCACACAGAAAAGGGCACTTCTCATAAGGTATCACTTATAGAGGGAATGTAAAAACCGTTACACTTGAACTGAATTACAAAACAGAACAGAGTCACACATGCAGAAAACACACTATGGCTGCTTAACGGGAAAGGTGAGGTGGGGTGATACATAAAACAAGGGTTTCAAATTAGCTCAGATACCGTTCCATAAAACCAATATGTAATAGACAAGACCTACTCCTTGCTCAGAGAACTGGACTCAACACGCCCTATTCACCGCACAAGAATATATCTGACTAGTAATAATCTTAAAACCTATGTATTGATATCTCTCTGTTAGTGTGTCAAGTGGGTAAAAAGCGGCATAAACACAGCAGTGAAAAGCAGCTAAACCCCATTATAAAAATAAATTACTTTGAAAAACCCATGAAACAAAGACAGTGAAAGAGAGAGAAATTCTTACACAATGCGTTCAGGGGCTGTGATGCAACCTGGATTGACCATATCTAGACCCACAGCTGGATGAGACATAAGGGTGGACACTGTTGCGGCTGAGAAGTTTGGTGAGGTTGGGTGAGCAAACGCAGACCCTTTAAAGTAATACTGCGTGGTACCCATCGCATGGGTCCCAAATCTCCAGGTTCAAGGGCATCTTCCTACATCGAAAACATGCATGAGATACCCAGAAGATGGTACACCGTGTGATGGGGAAAGGTTTCTAAAACGCACCTCATTTCTCATCTGCTTGTGCCCGGGTTCGCCATTCCAGCCACTTTACTAGCAATCTCCCTCCTTGGAGCATCAGCACCTTTAACCTCCTGTTCCGTACAGGTTGCAATTTGTCCTGAGGATGAACGGGAAGACGTGGAACCAACGAGAGACTAGCTCTTGGTGTTGGGACAGGCACAGGTCACTCTATTTTCCCATCAGGAAGAAGAATTAACCACAGGATCAGCCTGCCCCCCGGAACCAGAACCGGGCCTGAAGCCATCCTGCGCTTTTGCGGCCAGCTCCCTAAAAAGCGAGTTGTAAAATGGAGGTTCAGGGCACTGCAATTCACAAACCTGCAGAGTTATAAATGATAACTCTCATCCACAAATATATTGAGGGAAGGCAAAGAAGAGGATTTGAAATCAAGGCAGAATTGCAGGAAACAGATTTCAGGAGGTAGATTCGAATCGCCTTTAAAGCACATGAAAAGCGGCAAAACGTTGACAATGATGCCCTTGGCCAAAAAGGGCGTATGCGTTTTTTCCTGAATATATTCAGGAAAAAACGCATACGCCCTTTTTGGCCAACCAAGCAACCTGGAAAGGCAAATCAGCGCTACAAAGAAGTCTCGCTTCCCATCGGTTAAAAGGGCCATGCTGAAAAAAGTGTCAAAACCAGAAATGCAGGACAGGCCATGGAGAAATGGGAGCCTTGCTACACTGATGGGCGGGATGTAAATTGTCAACAGCCACTCTGGAGAAGTGTACGGTGAGTCCTGAAACGTCTAAAAACCAAAGCTTAGAGAGCATAGGGCACTTCCACTCATGGGGGTATAAATTGGGAAAATGAAAAATCAGCAAGACACAAGCACCCCAAAGTTTAGGGCTGCTCTGTTGACAAGGACCTCCACTTCATTCCACCTTCAATATCCCAGGAAAGAGAAAAATGGATAAAGAAGTTGTGGTCCTTATGTACAATGGAATATCACTCAGCCGTGAAATCAATGTCATAAGGCTAGTAGCAGCATGATGAGTGGATTTAGGTACGACGACTCTAAGTGAAATAAGTCACACAGAAAAGGACACTTCTCATAAGGTATCACTGATAGAGGGAATGTAAAAACCGTTACACTTGAACTGAATTACAAAACAGAACAGAGTCACACATGCAGAAAACACATTATGGCTGCTTAACGGGAAAGGTGAGGTGGGGTGATACATAAAACAAGGGTTTCAAATTAGCTCAGATACCGTTCCATAAAACCAATATGTAATAGACAAGACCTACTCCTTGCTCAGAGAACTGGACTCAACACGCCCTATTCACCGCACAAGATTATATCTGACTAGTAATAATCTTAAAACCTATGTATTGATATCTCTCTGTTAGTGTGTCAAGTGGGTGTAAAGCGGCATAAACACAGCAGTGAAAAGCAGCTAAACCCCATTATAAAAATAAATTACTTTGAAAAACCCGTGAAACAAAGACAGTGAAAGAGAGCGAAATTCTTACACAATGCGTTCAGGGGCTGTGATGCAACCTGGATTGACCATATCTAGACCCACAGCTGGATGAGACCTAAGGGTGGACACTGTTGCGGCTGAGAGGTTTGGTGAGGTTGGGTGAGCAAACGCAGACCCTTTAAAGTAATACTGCGTGGTACCCATCGCATGGGTCCCAAATCTCCAGGTTCAAGGGCATCTTCCTACATCGAAAACATGCATGAGATACCCAGAAGATGGTACACTGTGTGATGGGGAAAGGTTTCTAAAACGCACCTCATTTCTCATTTGCTTGTGCCCGGGTTCGCCATTCCAGCCACTTTACTAGCAATCTCCCTCCTTGGAGCATCAGCACCTTTAACCTCCTGTTCCGTACAGGTTGCAATTTGTACTGAGGATGAACGGGAAGACGTGGAACCAATGAAAGACTAGCTCTTGGTGTTGGGACAGGCACAGGTCACTCTATTTTCCCATCAGGAAGAAGAATTAACCACAGGCTCAGCCTGCCCCCCGCAACCAGAACAGGGGCTGAAGCCATCCTGCGCTTTTGCGGCCAGCTCCCTAAAAAGCGAGTTGTAAAATGGAGGTTCAGGGCACTGCAATTCACAAACCTGCAGATTTATAAATGATAACTCTCATCCACAAATATATTGAGGGAAGGCAAAGAAGAGGATTTGAAATCAAGGCAGAATTGCAGGAAACAGATTTCAGGAGGTAGATTCGAATCGCCTTTAAAGCACATGAAAAGCGGCAAAACGTTGACAATGATGCCCTTGGCCAAAAAGGGCGTATGCGTTTTTTCCTGAATATATTCAGGAAAAAACGCATACGCCCTTTTTGGCCAACCAAGCAACCTGGAAAGGCAAATCAGCGCTACAAAGATGTCTCGCTTCCCATTGGTCAAAAGGGCCATGCTGAAAAAAGTGTCAAAACCAGAAATGCAGGACAGGCCATGGAGAAATGGGAGCCTTGCTACACTGATGGGCGGGATGTAAATTGTCAACAGCCACTCTGGAGAAGTGTACGGTGAGTCCTGAAACGTCTAAAAAGCAAAGCTTAGAGAGCATAGGGCACTTCCACTCATGGGGTTATAAATTGGGAAAATGAAAAATCAGCAAGACACAAGCACCCCAAAGTTTAGGGCTGCTCTGTTGACAAGGACCTCCACTTCATTCCACCTTCAATATCCCAGGAAAGAGAAAAATGGATAAAGAAGTTGTGGTCCTTATGTACAATGGAATATCACTCAGCCGTGAAATCAATGTCATAAGGCTAGTACCAGCATGATGAGTGGATTTAGGTACGATGACTCTAAGTGAAATAAGTCACACAGAAAAGGGCACTTCTCATAAGGTATCACTGATAGAGGGAATGTAAAAACCGTTACACTTGAACTGAATTACAAAACAGAACAGAGTCACACATGCAGAAAACACACTATGGCTGCTTAACGGGAAAGGTGAGGTGGGGTGATACATAAAACAAGGGTTTCAAATTAGCTCAGATACCGTTCCATAAAACCAATATGTAATAGACAAGACCTACTCCTTGCTCAGAGAACTGGACTCAACACGCCCTATTCACCGCACAAGAATATATCTGACTAGTAATAATCTTAAAACCTATGTATTGATATCTCTCTGTTAGTGTGTCAAGTGGGTGTAAAGCGGCATAAACACAGCAGTGAAAAGCAGCTAAACCCCATTATAAAAATAAATTACTTTGAAAAACCCGTGAAACAAAGACAGTGAAAGAGAGCGAAATTCTTACACAATGCGTTCAGGGGCTGTGATGCAACCTGGATTGACCATATCTAGACCCACAGCTGGATGAGACATAAGGGTGTACACTGTTGCGGCTGAGAGGTTTGGTGAGGTTGGGTGAGCAAACGCAGACCCTTTAAAGTAATACTGCGTGGTACCCATCGCATGGGTCCCAAATCTCCAGGTTCAAGGGCATCTTCCTACATCGAAAACATGCATGAGATACCCAGAAGATGGTACACCGTGTGATGGGGAAAGGTTTCTAAAACGCATCTCATTTCTCATCTGCTTGTGCCCCGGTTCGCCATTCCAGCCACTTTACTAGCAATCTCCCTCCTTGGAGCATCAGCACCTTTAACCTCCTGTTCCGTACAGGTTGCAATTTGTCCTGAGGATGAACGGGAAGACGTGGAACCAATGAAAGACTAGCTCTTGGTGTTGGGACAGGCACAGGTCACTCTATTTTCCCATCAGGAAGAAGAATTAACCACAGGCTCAGCCTGCCCCCCGCAACCAGAACAGGGGCTGAAGCCATCCTGCGCTTTTGCGGCCAGCTCCCTAAAAAGCGAGTTGTAAAATGGAGGTTCAGGGCACTGCAATTCACAAACCTGCAGAGTTATAAATGATAACTCTCATCCACAAATATATTGAGGGAAGGCAAAGAAGAGGATTTGAAATCAAGGCAGAATTGCAGGAAACAGATTTCAGGAGGTAGATTCGAATCGCCTTTAAAGCACATGAAAAGCGGCAAAACGTTGACAATGATGCCCTTGGCCAAAAAGGGCGTATGCGTTTTTTCCTGAATATATTCAGGAAAAAACGCATACGCCCTTTTTGGCCAACCAAGCAACCTGGAAAGGCAAATCAGCGCTACAAAGAAGTCTCGCTTCCCATCGGTTAAAAGGGCCATGCTGAAAAAAGTGTCAAAACCAGAAATGCAGGACAGGCCATGGAGAAATGGGAGCCTTGCTACACTGATGGGCGGGATGTAAATTGTCAACAGCCACTCTGGAGAAGTGTACGGTGATTCCTGAAACGTCTAAAAAGCAAAGCTTAGAGAGCATAGGGCACTTCCACTCATGGGGGTATAAATTGGGAAAATGAAAAATCAGCAAGACACAAGCACCCCAAAGTTTAGGGCTGCTCTGTTGACAAGGACCTCCACTTCATTCCACCTTCAATATCCCAGGAAAGAGAAAAATGGATAAAGAAGTTGTGGTCCTTATGTACAATGGAATATCACTCAGCCGTGAAATCAATGTCATAAGGCTAGTAGCAGCATGATGAGTGGATTTAGGTACAACGACTCTAAGTGAAATAAGTCACACAGAAAAGGACACTTCTCATAAGGTATCACTGATAGAGGGAATGTAAAAACCGTTACACTTGAACTGAATTACAAAACAGAACAGAGTCACACATGCAGAAAACACACTATGGCTGCTTAACGGGAAAGGTGAGGTGGGGTGATACATAAAACAAGGGTTTCAAATGAGCTCAGATACCGTTCCATAAAACCAATATGTAATAGACAAGACCTACTCCTTGCTCAGAGAACTGGACTCAACACGCCCTATTCACCGCACAAGAATATATCTGACTAGTAATAATCTTAAAACTTATGTATTGATATCTCTCTGTTAGTGTGTCAAGTGGGTGTAAAGCGGCATAAACACAGCAGTGAAAAGCAGCTAAACCCCATTATAAAAATAAATTACTTTGAAAAACCCGTGAAACAAAGACAGTGAAAGAGAGCGAAATTCTTACACAATGCGTTCACGGGCTGTGATGCAACCTGGATTGACCATATCTAGACCCACAGCTGGATGAGACCTAAGGGTGGACACTGTTGCGGCTGAGAGGTTTGGTGAGGTTGGGTGAGCAAACGCAGACCCTTTAAAGTAATACTGCGTGGTACCCATCGCATGGGTCCCAAATCTCCAGGTTCAAGGGCATCTTCCTACATCGAAAACATGCATGAGATACCCAGAAGATGGTACACCGTGTGATGGGGAAAGGTTTCTAAAACGCAACTCATTTCTCATTTGCTTGTGCCCGGGTTCGCCATTCCAGCCACTTTACTAGCAATCTCCCTCCTTGGAGCATCAGCACCTTTAACCTCCTGTTCCGTACAGGTTGCAATTTGTACTGAGGATGAACGGGAAGACGTGGAACCAATGAAAGACTAGCTCTTGGTGTTGGGACAGGCACAGGTCACTCTATTTTCCCATCAGGAAGAAGAATTAACCACAGGCTCAGCCTGCCCCCCGGAACCAGAACAGGGGCTGAAGCCATCCTGCGCTTTTGCGGCCAGCTCCCTAAAAAGCGAGTTGTAAAATGGAGGTTCAGGGCACTGCAATTCACAAACCTGCAGAGTTATAAATGATAACTCTCATCCACAAATATATTGAGGGAAGGCAAAGAAGAGGATTTGAAATCAAGGCAGAATTGCAGGAAACAGATTTCAGGAGGTAGATTCGAATCGCCTTTAAAGCACATGAAAAGCGGCAAAACGTTGACAATGATGCCCTTGGCCAAAAAGGGCGTATGCGTTTTTTCCTGAATATATTCAGGAAAAAACGCATACGCCCTTTTTGGCCAACCAAGCAACCTGAAAAGGCAAATCAGCGCTACAAAGAAGTCTCGCTTCCCATCGGTTAAAAGGGCCATGCTGAAAAAAGTGTCAAAACCAGAAATGCAGGACAGGCCATGGAGAAATGGGAGCCTTGCTACACTGATGGGCGGGATGTAAATTGTCAACAGCCACTCTGGAGAAGTGTACGGTGAGTCCTGAAACGTCTAAAAAGCAAAGCTTAGAGAGCATAGGGCACTTCCACTCATGGGGGTATAAATTGGGAAAATGAAAAATCAGCAAGACACAAGCACCCCAAAGTTTAGGGCTGCTCTGTTGACAAGGACCTCCACTTCATTCCACCTTCAATATCCCAGGAAAGAGAAAAATGGATAAAGAAGTTGTGGTCCTTATGTACAATGGAATATCACTCAGCCGTGAAATCAATGTCATAAGGCTAGTAGCAGCATGATGAGTGGATTTAGGTACAACGACTCGAAGTGAAATAAGTCACACAGAAAAGGACACTTCTCATAAGGTATCACTTATAGAGGGAATGTAAAAACCGTTACACTTGAACTGAATTACAAAACAGAACAGAGTCACACATGCAGAAAACACACTATGGCTGCTTAACGGGAAAGGTGAGGTGGGGTGATACATAAAACAAGGGTTTCAAATTAGCTCAGATACCGTTCCATTAAACCAATATGTAATAGACAAGACCTACTCCTTGCTCAGAGAACTGGACTCAACACGCCCTATTCACCACACAAGAATATATCTGACTAGTAAAAATCTTATAACTTATGTATTGATATCTCTCTGTTAGTGTGTCAAGTGGGTGTAAAGCGGCATAAACACAGCAGTGAAAAGCAGCTAAACCCCATTATAAAAATAAATTACTTTGAAAAACCCATGAAACAAAGACAGTGAAAGAGATAGAAATTCTTACACAATGCGTTCAGGGGCTGTGATGCAACCTGGATTGACCATATCTAGACCCACAGCTGGATGAGACATAAGGGTGGACACTCTTGAGGCTGAGAGGTTTGGTGAGGTTGGGTGAGCAAACGCAGACCCTTTAAAGTAATACTTCATGGTACCCATCGCATGGGTCCCAAATCGCCAGGTTCCAGGGCATCTTCCTACATCGAAAACATGCATGAGAAACCCAGAAGATGGTACACCGTGTGATGTGGAAAGGTTTCTAAAACGCACCTCATTTCTCATCTCCTTGTGCCCGGGTTCGCTATTCCAGCCGCTTTACTAGCAATCTCCCTACTTGGAGCATCAGCACCTTTAACCTCCTGTTCCGTACAGGTTGCAATTTGTCCTGAGGATGAACGGGAAGACGTGGAACCAATGAGAGACTAGCTCTTGGTGTAGGGACACGCACAGGTTACTCTATTTTCCCATCAGGAAGAAGAATTAACCACAGGCTCAGCCTGCCCCCCGGAACCAGAACAGGGCCTGAAGCCATCCTGCGCTTTTGCGGCCAGCTCCCTAAAAAGCGAGTTGTAAAATGGAGGTTCAGGGCACTGCAATTCACAAACCTGCAGAGTTATAAATGATAACTCTCATCCACAAATATATTGAGGGAAGGCAAAGAAGAGGATTTGAAATCAAGGCAGAATTGCAGGAAACAGATTTCAGGAGGTAGATTCGAATCGCCTTTAAAACACATGAAAAGCGGCAAAACGTTGACAATGATGCCCTTGGCCAAAAAGGGCGTATGCGTTTTTTCCTGAATATATTCAGGAAAAAACGCATACGCCCTTTTTGGCCAACCAAGCAACCTGGAAAGGCAAATCAGCGCTACAAAGAAGTCTCGCTTCCCATCGGTCAAAAGGGCCATGCTGAAAAAAGTGTCAAAACCAGAAATGCAGGACAGGCCATGGAGAAATGGGAGCCTTGCTACACTGATGGGCGGGATGAAAATTGTCAACAGCCACTCTGGAGAAGTGTACGGTGAGTCCTGAAACGTCTAAAAAGCAAAGCTTAGAGAGCATAGGGCACTTCCACTCATGGGGGTATAAATTGGGAAAAGGAAAAATCAGCAAGACACAAGCACCCCAAAGTTTAGGGCTGCTCTGTTGAGAAGGACCTCCACTTCATTCCACATTCAATATCCCAGGAAAGAGAAAAATGGATAAAGAAGTTGTGGTCCTTATGTACAATGGAATATCACTCAGCCGTGAAATCAATGTCATAAGGCTAGTAGCAGCATGATGAGTGGATTTAGGTACAACGACTCTAAGTGAAATAAGTCACACAGAAAAGGACACTTCTCATAAGGTATCACTGATAGAGGGAATGTAAAAACCGTTACACTTGAACTGAATTACAAAACAGAACAGAGTCACACATGCAGAAAACACACTATGGCTGCTTAACGGGAAAGGTGAGGTGGGGTGATACATAAAACAAGGGTTTCAAATTAGCTCAGATACCGTTCCATAAAACCAATATGTAATAGACAAGACCTACTCCTTGCTCAGAGAACTGGACTCAACACGCCCTATTCACCGCACAAGAATATATCTGACTAGTAATAATCTTATAACTTATGTATTGATATCTCTCTGTTAGTGTGTCAAGTGGGTGTAAAGCGGCATAAACACAGCAGTGAAAAGCAGCTAAACCCCATTATAAAAATAAATTACTTTGAAAAACCCATGAAACAAAGACAGTGAAAGAGATAGAAATTCTTACACAATGCGTTCAGGGGCTGTGATGCAACCTGGATTGACCATATCTAGACCCACAGCTGGATGAGACATAAGGGTGGACACTCTTGGGGCTGAGAGGTTTGGTGAGGTTGGGTGAGCAAACGCAGACCCTTTAAAGTAATACTGCATGGTACCCATCGCATGGGTCCCAAATCGCCAGGTTCAAGGGCATCTTCCTACATCCAAAACATGCATGAGAAACACAGAAGATGGTACACCGTGTGATGTGGAAAGGTTTCTAAAACGCACCTCATTTCTCATCTCCTTGTGCCCGGATTCGCTATTCCAGCCGCTTTACTAGCAATCTCCCTACTTGGAGCATCAGCACCTTTATCCTCCTGTTCAGTACAGGTTGCAATTTGTCCTGAGGATGAACGGGAAGACGTGGAACCAATGCGAGACTAGCTCTTGGTGTTGGGACAGGCACAGGTTACTCTATTTTCCCATCAGGAAGAAGAATTAACCACAGGCTCAGCCTGCCCCCCGGAACCAGAACAGGGCCTGAAGCCATCCTGCGCTTTTGCGGCCAGCTCCCTAAAAAGCGAGTTGTAAAATGGAGGTTCAGGGCACTGCAATTCACAAACCTGCAGAGTTATAAATGATAACTCTCATCCACAAATATATTGAGGGAAGCCAAAGAAGAGGATTTGAAATCAAGGCAGAATTGCAGGAAACAGATTTCAGGAGGTAGATTCGAATCGCCTTTAAAGCACATGAAAAGCGGCAAAACGTTGACAATGATGCCCTTGGCCAAAAAGGGCGTATGCGTTTTTTCCTGAATATATTCAGGAAAAAACGCATACGCCCTTTTTGGCCAACCAAGCAACCTGGAAAGGCAAATCAGCGCTACAAAGAAGTCTCGCTTCCCATCGGTCAAAAGGGCCATGCTGAAAAAAGTGTCAAAACCAGAAATGCAGGACAGGCCATGGAGAAATGGGAGCCTTGCTACACTGATGGGCGGGATGTAAATTGTCAACAGCCACTCTGGAGAAGTGTACGGTGAGTCCTGAAACGTCTAAAAAGCAAAGCTTAGAGAGCATAGGGCACTTCCACTCATGGGGGTATAAATTGGGAAAAGGAAAAATCAGCAAGACACAAGCACCCCAAAGTTTAGGGCTGCTCTGTTGACAAGGACCTCCACTTCATTCCACCTTCAATATCCCAGGAAAGAGAAAAATGGATAAAGAAGTTGTGGTCCTTATGTACAATGGAATATCACTCAGCCATGAAATCAATGTCATAAGGCTAGTAGCAGCATGATGAGTGGATTTAGGTACGACGATTCTAAGTGAAATAAGTCACACAGAAAAGGACACTTCTCATAAGGTATCACTGATAGAGGGAATGTAAAAACCGTTACACTTGAACTGAATTACAAAACAGAACAGAGTCACACATGCAGAAAACACACTATGGCTGCTTAACGGGAAAGGTGAGGTGGGGTGATACATAAAACAAGGGTTTCAAATTAGCTCAGATACCGTTCCATAAAACCAATATGTAATAGACAAGACCTACTCCTTGCTCAGAGAACTGGACTCAACACGCCCTATTCACCGCACAAGAATATATCTGACTAGTAATAATCTTATAACTTATGTATTGATATCTCTCTGTTAGTGTGTCAAGTGGGTGTAAAGCGGCATAAACACAGCAGTGAAAAGCAGCTAAACCCCATTATAAAAATAAATTACTTTGAAAAACCCATGAAACAAAGACAGTGAAAGAGATAGAAATTCTTACACAATGCGTTCAGGGGCTGTGATGCAACCTGGATTGACCATATCTAGACCCACAGCTGGATGAGACATAAGGGTGGACACTCTTGGGGCTGAGAGGTTTGGTGAGGTTGGGTGAGCAAACGCAGACCCTTTAAAGTAATACTGCATGGTACCCATCGCATGGGTCCCAAATCGCCAGGTTCAAGGGCATCTTCCTACATCCAAAACATGCATGAGAAACACAGAAGATGGTACACCGTGTGATGTGGAACGGTTTCTAAAACGCACCTCATTTCTCATCTCCTTGTGCCCGGGTTCGCTATTCCAGCCGCTTTACTAGCAATCTCCCTACTTGGAGCATCAGCACCTTTATCCTCCTGTTCAGTACAGGTTGCAATTTGTCCTGAGGATGAACGGGAAGACGTGGAACCAATGCGAGACTAGCTCTTGGTGTTGGGACAGGCACAGGTTACTCTATTTTCCCATCAGGAAGAAGAATTAACCACAGGCTCAGCCTGCCCCCCGGAACCAGAACAGGGCCTGAAGCCATCCTGCGCTTTTGCGGCCAGCTCCCTAAAAAGCGAGTTGTAAAATGGAGGTTCAGGGCACTGCAATTCACAAACCTGCAGAGTTATAAATGATAACTCTCATCCACAAATATATTGAGGGAAGGCAAAGAAGAGGATTTGAAATCAAGGCAGAATTGCAGGAAACAGATTTCAGGAGGTAGATTCGAATCGCCTTTAAAGCACATGAAAAGCGGCAAAACGTTGACAATGATGCCCTTGGCCAAAAAGGGCGTATGCGTTTTTTCCTGAATATATTCAGGAAAAAACGCATACGCCCTTTTTGGCCAACCAAGCAACCTGGAAAGGCAAATCAGCGCTACAAAGAAGTCTCGCTTCCCATCGGTCAAAAGGGCCATGCTGAAAAAAGTGTCAAAACCAGAAATGCAGGACAGGCCATGGAGAAATGGGAGCCTTGCTACACTGATGGGCGGGATGTAAATTGTCAACAGCCACTCTGGAGAAGTGTACGGTGAGTCCTGAAACGTCTAAAAAGCAAAGCTTAGAGAGCATAGGGCACTTCCACTCATGGGGGTATAAATTGGGAAAAGGAAAAATCAGCAAGACACAAGCACCCCAAAGTTTAGGGCTGCTCTGTTGACAAGGACCTCCACTTCATTCCACCTTCAATATCCCAGGAAAGAGAAAAATGGATAAAGAAGTTGTGGTCCTTATGTACAATGGAATATCACTCAGCCATGAAATCAATGTCATAAGGCTAGTAGCAGCATGATGAGTGGATTTAGGTACGACGATTCTAAGTGAAATAAGTCACACAGAAAAGGACACTTCTCATAAGGTATCACTGATAGAGGGAATGTAAAAACCGTTACACTTGAACTGAATTACAAAACAGAACAGAGTCACACATGCAGAAAACACACTATGGCTGCTTAACGGGAAAGGTGAGGTGGGGTGATACATAAAACAAGGGTTTCAAATTAGCTCAGATACCGTTCCATAAAACCAATATGTAATAGACAAGACCTACTCCTTGCTCAGAGAACTGGACTCAACACGCCCTATTCACCGCACAAGAATATATCTGACTAGTAATAATCTTAAAACCTATGTATTGATATCTCTCTGTTAGTGTGTCAAGTGGGTGTAAAGCGGCATAAACACAGCAGTGAAAAGCAGCTAAACCCCATTATAAAAATAAATTACTTTGAAAAACCCGTGAAACAAAGACAGTGAAAGAGAGCGAAATTCTTACACAATGCGTTCAGGGGCTGTGATGCAACCTGGATTGACCATATCTAGACCCACAGCTGAATGAGACCTAAGGGTGGACACTGTTGCGGCTGAGAGGTTTGGTGAGGTTGGGTGAGCAAACGCAGACCCTTTAAAGTAATACTGCGTGGTACCCATCGCATGGGTCCCAAATCTCCAGGTTCAAGGGCATCTTCCTACATCGAAAACATGCATGAGATACCCAGAAGATGGTACACTGTGTGATGGGGAAAGGTTTCTAAAACGCACCTCATTTCTCATTTGCTTGTGCCCGGGTTCGCCATTCCAGCCACTTTACTAGCAATCTCCCTCCTTGGAGCATCAGCACCTTTAACCTCCTGTTCCGTACAGGTTGCAATTTGTACTGAGGATGAACGGGAAGACGTGGAACCAATGAAAGACTAGCTCTTGGTGTTGGGACAGGCACAGGTCACTCTATTTTCCCATCAGGAAGAAGAATTAACCACAGGCTCAGCCTGCCCCCCGGAACCAGAACAGGGGCTGAAGCCATCCTGCGCTTTTGCGGCCAGCTCCCTAAAAAGCGAGTTGTAAAATGGAGGTTCAGGGCACTGCAATTCACAAACCTGCAGAGTTATAAATGATAACTCTCACCCACAAATATATTGAGGGAAGGCAAAGAAGAGGATTTGAAATCAAGGCAGAATTGCAGGAAACAGATTTCAGGAGGTAGATTCGAATCGCCTTTAAAGCACATGAAAAGCGGCAAAACGTTGACAATGATGCCCTTGGCCAAAAAGGGCGTATGCGTTTTTTCCTGAATATATTCAGGAAAAAACGCATACGCCCTTTTTGGCCAACCAAGCAACCTGGAAAGGCAAATCAGCGCTACAAAGATGTCTCGCTTCCCATTGGTCAAAAGGGCCATGCTGAAAAAAGTGTCAAAACCAGAAATGCAGGACAGGCCATGGAGAAATGGGAGCCTTGCTACACTGATGGGCGGGATGTAAATTGTCAACAGCCACTCTGGAGAAGTGTACGGTGAGTCCTGAAACGTCTAAAAAGCAAAGCTTAGAGAGCATAGGGCACTTCCACTCATGGGGGTATAAATTGGGAAAATGAAAAATCAGCAAGACACAAGCACCCCAAAGTTTAGGGCTGCTCTGTTGACAAGGACCTCCACTTCATTCCACCTTCAATATCCCAGGAAAGAGAAAAATGGATAAAGAAGTTGTGGTCCTTATGTACAATGGAATATCACTCAGCCGTGAAATCAATGTCATAAGGCTAGTAGCAGCATGATGAGTGGATTTAGGTACGACGACTCTAAGTGAAATAAGTCACACAGCAAAGGACACTTCTCATAAGGTATCACTTATAGAGGGAATGTAAAAACCGTTACACTTGAACTGAATTACAAAACAGAACAGAGTCACACATGCAGAAAACACACTATGGCTGCTTAACGGGAAAGGTGAGGTGGGGTGATACATAAAACAAGGGTTTCAAATTAGCTCAGATACCGTTCCATAAACCCAATATGTAATAGACAAGACCTACTCCTTGCTCAGAGAACTGGACTCAACACGCCCTATTCACCGCACAAGAATATATCTGACTAGTAATAATCTTAAAACCTATGTATTGATATCTCTCTATTAGTGTGTCAAGTGGGTAAAAAGCGGCATAAACACAGCAGTGAAAAGCAGCTAAACCCCATTATAAAAATAAATTACTTTGAAAAACCCATGAAACAAAGACAGTGAAAGAGAGAGAAATTCTTACACAATGCGTTCAGGGGCTGTGATGCAACCTGGATTGACCATATCTAGACCCACAGCTGGATGAGACCTAAGGGTGGACACTGTTGCGGCTGAGAGGTTTGGTGAGGTTGGGTGAGCAAACGCAGACCCTTTAAAGTAATACTGCGTGGTACCCATCGCATGGGTCCCAAATCTCCAGGTTCAAGGGCATCTTCCTACATCGAAAACATGAATGAGATACCCAGAAGATGGTACACTGTGTGATGGGGAAAGGTTTCTAAAACGCACCTCATTTCTCATCTGCTTGTGCCCGGGTTCGCCATTCCAGCCACTTTACTAGCAATCTCCCTCCTTGGAGCATCAGCACCTTTAACCTCCTGTTCCGTACAGGTTGCAATTTGTACTGAGGATGAACGGGAAGACGTGGAACCAATGAAAGACTAGCTCTTGGTGTTGGGACAGGCACAGGTCACTCTATTTTCCCATCAGGAAGAAGAATTAACCACAGGCTCAGCCTGCCCCCCGGAACCAGAACAGGGGCTGAAGCCATCCTGCGCTTTTGCGGCCAGCTCCCTAAAAAGCGAGTTGTAAAATGGAGGTTCAGGGCACTGCAATTCACAAACCTGCAGAGTTATAAATGATAACTCTCATCCACAAATATATTGAGGGAAGGCAAAGAAGAGGATTTGAAATCAAGGCAGAATTGCTGGAAACAGATTTCAGGAGGTAGATTCGAATCGCCTTTAAAGCACATGAAAAGCGGCAAAACGTTGACAATGATGCCCTTGGCCAAAAAGGGCGTATGCGTTTTTTCCTGAATATATTCAGGAAAAAACGCATACGCCCTTTTTGGCCAACCAAGCAACCTGGAAAGGCAAATCAGCGCTACAAAGAAGTCTCGCTTCCCATCGGTCAAAAGGGCCATGCTGAAAAAAGTGTCAAAACCAGAAATGCAGGACAGGCCATGGAGAAATGGGAGCCTTGCTACACTGATGGGCGGGATGTAAATTGTCAACAGCCACTCTGGAGAAGTGTACGGTGAGTCCTGAAACGTCTAAAAAGCAAAGCTTAGAGAGCATAGGGCACTTCCACTCATGGGGGTATAAATTGGGAAAATTAAAAATCAGCAAGACACAAGCACCCCAAAGTTTAGGGCTGCTCTGTTGACAAGGACCTCCACTTCATTCCACCTTCAATATCCCAGGAAAGAGAAAAATGGATAAAGAAGTTGTGGTCCTTATGTACAATGGAATATCACTCAGCCATGAAATCAATGTCATAAGGCTAGTAGCAGCATGATGAGTGGATTTAGGTACGACGATTCTAAGTGAAATAAGTCACACAGAAAAGGACACTTCTCATAAGGTATCACTGATAGAGGGAATGTAAAAACCGTTACACTTGAACTGAATTACAAAACAGAACAGAGTCACACATGCAGAAAACACACTATGGCTGCTTAACGGGAAAGGTGAGGTGGGGTGATACATAAAACAAGGGTTTCAAATTAGCTCAGATACCGTTCCATAAAACCAATATGTAATAGACAAGACCTACTCCTTGCTCAGAGAACTGGACTCAACACGCCCTATTCACCGCACAAGAATATATCTGACTAGTAATAATCTTAAAACCTATGTATTGATATCTCTCTGTTAGTGTGTCAAGTGGGTGTAAAGCGGCATAAACACAGCAGTGAAAAGCAGCTAAACCCCATTATAAAAATAAATTACTTTGAAAAACCCGTGAAACAAAGACAGTGAAAGAGAGCGAAATTCTTACACAATGCGTTCAGGGGCTGTGATGCAACCTGGATTGACCATATCTAGACCCACAGCTGGATGAGACCTAAGGGTGGACACTGTTGCGGCTGAGAGGTTTGGTGAGGTTGGGTGAGCAAACGCAGACCCTTTAAAGTAATACTGCGTGGTACCCATCGCATGGGTCCCAAATCTCCAGGTTCAAGGGCATCTTCCTACATCGAAAACATGCATGAGATACCCAGAAGATGGTACACTGTGTGATGGGGAAAGGTTTCTAAAACGCACCTCATTTCTCATTTGCTTGTGCCCGGGTTCGCCATTCCAGCCACTTTACTAGCAATCTCCCTCCTTGGAGCATCAGCACCTTTAACCTCCTGTTCCGTACAGGTTGCAATTTGTACTGAGGATGAACGGGAAGACGTGGAACCAATGAAAGACTAGCTCTTGGTGTTGGGACAGGCACAGGTCACTCTATTTTCCCATCAGGAAGAAGAATTAACCACAGGCTCAGCCTGCCCCCCGGAACCAGAACAGGGGCTGAAGCCATCCTGCGCTTTTGCGGCCAGCTCCCTAAAAAGCGAGTTGTAAAATGGAGGTTCAGGGCACTGCAATTCACAAACCTGCAGAGTTATAAATGATAACTCTCATCCACAAATATATTGAGGGAAGGCAAAGAAGAGGATTTGAAATCAAGGCAGAATTGCAGGAAACAGATTTCAGGAGGTAGATTCGAATCGCCTTTAAAGCACATGAAAAGCGGCAAAACGTTGACAATGATGCCCTTGGCCAAAAAGGGCGTATGCGTTTTTTCCTGAATATATTCAGGAAAAAACGCATACGCCCTTTTTGGCCAACCAAGCAACCTGGAAAGGCAAATCAGCGCTACAAAGATGTCTGGCTTCCCATTGGTCAAAAGGGCCATGCTGAAAAAAGTGTCAAAACCAGAAATGCAGGACAGGCCATGGAGAAATGGGAGCCTTGCTACACTGATGGGCGGGATGTAAATTGTCAACAGCCACTCTGGAGAAGTGTACGGTGAGTCCTGAAACGTCTAAAAACCAAAGCTTAGAGAGCATAGGGCACTTCCACTCATGGGGGTATAAATTGGGAAAATGAAAAATCAGCAAGACACAAGCACCCCAAAGTTTAGGGCTGCTCTGTTGACAAGGACCTCCACTTCATTCCACCTTCAATATCCCAGGAAAGAGAAAAATGGATAAAGAAGTTGTGGTCCTTATGTACAATGGAATATCACTCAGCCGTGAAATCAATGTCATAAGGCTAGTAGCAGCATGATGAGTGGATTTAGGTACAACGACTCGAAGTGAAATAAGTCACACAGAAAAGGACACTTCTCATAAGGTATCACTGATAGAGGGAATGTAAAAACCGTTACACTTGAACTGAATTACAAAACAGAACAGAGTCACACATGCAGAAAACACACTATGGCTGCTTAACGGGAAAGGTGAGGTGGGGTGATACATAAAACAAGGGTTTCAAATGAGCTCAGATACCGTTCCATAAAACCAATATGTAATAGACAAGACCTACTCCTTGCTCAGAGAACTGGACTCAACACGCCCTATTCACCGCACAAGAATATATCTGACTAGTAATAATCTTAAAACTTATGTATTGATATCTCTCTGTTAGTGTGTCAAGTGGGTGTAAAGCGGCATAAACACAGCAGTGAAAAGCAGCTAAATCCCATTATAAAAATAAATTACTTTGAAAAACTCGTGAAACAAAGACAGTGAAAGAGAGCGAAATTCTTACACAATGCGTTCACGGGCTGTGATGCAACCTGGATTGACCATATCTAGACCCACAGCTGGATGAGACCTAAGGGTGGACACTGTTGCGGCTGAGAGGTTTGGTGAGGTTGGGTGAGCAAACGCAGACCCTTTAAAGTAATACTGCGTGGTACCCATCGCATGGGTCCCAAATCTCCAGGTTCAAGGGCATCTTCCTACATCGAAAACATGCATGAGATACCCAGAAGATGGTACACCGTGTGATGGGGAAAGGTTTCTAAAACGCAACTCATTTCTCATTTGCTTGTGCCCGGGTTCGCCATTCCAGCCACTTTACTAGCAATCTCCCTCCTTGGAGCATCAGCACCTTTAACCTCCTGTTCCGTACAGGTTGCAATTTGTACTGAGGATGAACGGGAAGACGTGGAACCAATGAAAGACTAGCTCTTGGTGTTGGGACAGGCACAGGTCACTCTATTTTCCCATCAGGAAGAAGAATTAACCACAGGCTCAGCCTGCCCCCCGGAACCAGAACAGGGGCTGAAGCCATCCTGCGCTTTTGCGGCCAGCTCCCTAAAAAGCGAGTTGTAAAATGGAGGTTCAGGGCACTGCAATTCACAAACCTGCAGAGTTATAAATGATAACTCTCATCCACAAATATATTGAGGGAAGGCAAAGAAGAGGATTTGAAATCAAGGCAGAATTGCAGGAAACAGATTTCAGGAGGTAGATTCGAATCGCCTTTAAAGCACATGAAAAGCGGCAAAACGTTGACAATGATGCCCTTGGCCAAAAAGGGCGTATGCGTTTTTTCCTGAATATATTCAGGAAAAAACGCATACGCCCTTTTTGGCCAACCAAGCAACCTGAAAAGGCAAATCAGCGCTACAAAGAAGTCTCGCTTCCCATCGGTTAAAAGGGCCATGCTGAAAAAAGTGTCAAAACCAGAAATGCAGGACAGGCCATGGAGAAATGGGAGCCTTGCTACACTGATGGGCGGGATGTAAATTGTCAACAGCCACTCTGGAGAAGTGTACGGTGAGTCCTGAAACGTCTAAAAAGCAAAGCTTAGAGAGCATAGGGCACTTCCACTCATGGGGGTATAAATTGGGAAAATGAAAAATCAGCAAGACACAAGCACCCCAAAGTTTAGGGCTGCTCTGTTGACAAGGACCTCCACTTCATTCCACCTTCAATATCCCAGGAAAGAGAAAAATGGATAAAGAAGTTGTGGTCCTTATGTACAATGGAATATCACGCAGCCGTGAAATCAATGTCATAAGGCTAGTAGCAGCATGATGAGTGGATTTAGGTACAACGACTCGAAGTGAAATAAGTCACACAGAAAAGGACACTTCTCATAAGGTATCACTTATAGAGGGAATGTAAAAACCGTTACACTTGAACTGAATTACAAAACAGAACAGAGTCACACATGCAGAAAACACACTATGGCTGCTTAACGGGAAAGGTGAGGTGGGGTGATACATAAAACAAGGGTTTCAAATTAGCTCAGATACCGTTCCATAAAACCAATATGTAATAGACAAGACCTACTCCTTGCTCAGAGAACTGGACTCAACACGCCCTATTCACCGCACAAGAATATATCTGACTAGTAATAATCTTATAACTTATGTATTGATATCTCTCTGTTAGTGTGTCAAGTGGGTGTAAAGCGGCATAAACACAGCAGTGAAAAGCAGCTAAACCCCATTATAAAAATAAATTACTTTGAAAAACCCATGAAACAAAGACAGTGAAAGAGATAGAAATTCTTACACAATGCGTTCAGGGGCTGTGATGCAACCTGGATTGACCATATCTAGACCCACAGCTGGATGAGACATAAGGGTGGACACTCTTGGGGCTGAGAGGTTTGGTGAGGTTGGGTGAGCAAACGCAGACCCTTTAAAGTAATACTGCATGGTACCCATCGCATGGGTCCCAAATCGCCAGGTTCAAGGGCATCTTCCTACATCCAAAACATGCATGAGAAACACAGAAGATGGTACACCGTGTGATGTGGAAAGGTTTCTAAAACGCACCTCATTTCTCATCTCCTTGTGCCCGGATTCGCTATTCCAGCCGCTTTACTAGCAATCTCCCTACTTGGAGCATCAGCACCTTTATCCTCCTGTTCAGTACAGGTTGCAATTTGTCCTGAGGATGAACGGGAAGACGTGGAACCAATGCGAGACTAGCTCTTGGTGTTGGGACAGGCACAGGTTACTCTATTTTCCCATCAGGAAGAAGAATTAACCACAGGCTCAGCCTGCCCCCCGGAACCAGAACAGGGCCTGAAGCCATCCTGCGCTTTTGCGGCCAGCTCCCTAAAAAGCGAGTTGTAAAATGGAGGTTCAGGGCACTGCAATTCACAAACCTGCAGAGTTATAAATGATAACTCTCATCCACAAATATATTGAGGGAAGCCAAAGAAGAGGATTTGAAATCAAGGCAGAATTGCAGGAAACAGATTTCAGGAGGTAGATTCGAATCGCCTTTAAAGCACATGAAAAGCGGCAAAACGTTGACAATGATGCCCTTGGCCAAAAAGGGCGTATGCGTTTTTTCCTGAATATATTCAGGAAAAAACGCATACGCCCTTTTTGGCCAACCAAGCAACCTGGAAAGGCAAATCAGCGCTACAAAGAAGTCTCGCTTCCCATCGGTCAAAAGGGCCATGCTGAAAAAAGTGTCAAAACCAGAAATGCAGGACAGGCCATGGAGAAATGGGAGCCTTGCTACACTGATGGGCGGGATGTAAATTGTCAACAGCCACTCTGGAGAAGTGTACGGTGAGTCCTGAAACGTCTAAAAAGCAAAGCTTAGAGAGCATAGGGCACTTCCACTCATGGGGGTATAAATTGGGAAAAGGAAAAATCAGCAAGACACAAGCACCCCAAAGTTTAGGGCTGCTCTGTTGACAAGGACCTCCACTTCATTCCACCTTCAATATCCCAGGAAAGAGAAAAATGGATAAAGAAGTTGTGGTCCTTATGTACAATGGAATATCACTCAGCCATGAAATCAATGTCATAAGGCTAGTAGCAGCATGATGAGTGGATTTAGGTACGACGATTCTAAGTGAAATAAGTCACACAGAAAAGGACACTTCTCATAAGGTATCACTGATAGAGGGAATGTAAAAACCGTTACACTTGAACTGAATTACAAAACAGAACAGAGTCACACATGCAGAAAACACACTATGGCTGCTTAACGGGAAAGGTGAGGTGGGGTGATACATAAAACAAGGGTTTCAAATTAGCTCAGATACCGTTCCATAAAACCAATATGTAATAGACAAGACCTACTCCTTGCTCAGAGAACTGGACTCAACACGCCCTATTCACCGCACAAGAATATATCTGACTAGTAATAATCTTATAACTTATGTATTGATATCTCTCTGTTAGTGTGTCAAGTGGGTGTAAAGCGGCATAAACACAGCAGTGAAAAGCAGCTAAACCCCATTATAAAAATAAATTACTTTGAAAAACCCATGAAACAAAGACAGTGAAAGAGATAGAAATTCTTACACAATGCGTTCAGGGGCTGTGATGCAACCTGGATTGACCATATCTAGACCCACAGCTGGATGAGACATAAGGGTGGACACTCTTGGGGCTGAGAGGTTTGGTGAGGTTGGGTGAGCAAACGCAGACCCTTTAAAGTAATACTGCATGGTACCCATCGCATGGGTCCCAAATCGCCAGGTTCAAGGGCATCTTCCTACATCCAAAACATGCATGAGAAACACAGAAGATGGTACACCGTGTGATGTGGAAAGGTTTCTAAAACGCACCTCATTTCTCATCTCCTTGTGCCCGGGTTCGCTATTCCAGCCGCTTTACTAGCAATCTCCCTACTTGGAGCATCAGCACCTTTATCCTCCTGTTCAGTACAGGTTGCAATTTGTCCTGAGGATGAACGGGAAGACGTGGAACCAATGCGAGACTAGCTCTTGGTGTTGGGACAGGCACAGGTTACTCTATTTTCCCATCAGGAAGAAGAATTAACCACAGGCTCAGCCTGCCCCCCGGAACCAGAACAGGGCCTGAAGCCATCCTGCGCTTTTGCGGCCAGCTCCCTAAAAAGCGAGTTGTAAAATGGAGGTTCAGGGCACTGCAATTCACAAACCTGCAGAGTTATAAATGATAACTCTCATCCACAAATATATTGAGGGAAGGCAAAGAAGAGGATTTGAAATCAAGGCAGAATTGCAGGAAACAGATTTCAGGAGGTAGATTCGAATCGCCTTTAAAGCACATGAAAAGCGGCAAAACGTTGACAATGATGCCCTTGGCCAAAAAGGGCGTATGCGTTTTTTCCTGAATATATTCAGGAAAAAACGCATACGCCCTTTTTGGCCAACCAAGCAACCTGGAAAGGCAAATCAGCGCTACAAAGAAGTCTCGCTTCCCATCGGTCAAAAGGGCCATGCTGAAAAAAGTGTCAAAACCAGAAATGCAGGACAGGCCATGGAGAAATGGGAGCCTTGCTACACTGATGGGCGGGATGTAAATTGTCAACAGCCACTCTGGAGAAGTGTACGGTGAGTCCTGAAACGTCTAAAAAGCAAAGCTTAGAGAGCATAGGGCACTTCCACTCATGGGGGTATAAATTGGGAAAATTAAAAATCAGCAAGACACAAGCACCCCAAAGTTTAGGGCTGCTCTGTTGACAAGGACCTCCACTTCATTCCACCTTCAATATCCCAGGAAAGAGAAAAATGGATAAAGATGTTGTGGTCCTTATGTACAATGGAATATCACTCAGCCATGAAATCAATGTCATAAGGCTAGTAGCAGCATGATGAGTGGATTTAGGTACGACGATTCTAAGTGAAATAAGTCACACAGAAAAGGACACTTCTCATAAGGTATCACTGATAGAGGGAATGTAAAAACCGTTACACTTGAACTGAATTACAAAACAGAACAGAGTCACACATGCAGAAAACACACTATGGCTGCTTAACGGGAAAGGTGAGGTGGGGTGATACATAAAACAAGGGTTTCAAATTAGCTCAGATACCGTTCCATAAAACCAATATGTAATAGACAAGACCTACTCCTTGCTCAGAGAACTGGACTCAACACGCCCTATTCACCGCACAAGAATATATCTGACTAGTAATAATCTTAAAACCTATGTATTGATATCTCTCTGTTAGTGTGTCAAGTGGGTGTAAAGCGGCATAAACACAGCAGTGAAAAGCAGCTAAACCCCATTATAAAAATAAATTACTTTGAAAAACCCGTGAAACAAAGACAGTGAAAGAGAGCGAAATTCTTACACAATGCGTTCAGGGGCTGTGATGCAACCTGGATTGACCATATCTAGACCCACAGCTGGATGAGACCTAAGGGTGGACACTGTTGCGGCTGAGAGGTTTGGTGAGGTTGGGTGAGCAAACGCAGACCCTTTAAAGTAATACTGCGTGGTACCCATCGCATGGGTCCCAAATCTCCAGGTTCAAGGGCATCTTCCTACATCGAAAACATGCATGAGATACCCAGAAGATGGTACACTGTGTGATGGGGAAAGGTTTCTAAAACGCACCTCATTTCTCATTTGCTTGTGCCCGGGTTCGCCATTCCAGCCACTTTACTAGCAATCTCCCTCCTTGGAGCATCAGCACCTTTAACCTCCTGTTCCGTACAGGTTGCAATTTGTACTGAGGATGAACGGGAAGACGTGGAACCAATGAAAGACTAGCTCTTGGTGTTGGGACAGGCACAGGTCACTCTATTTTCCCATCAGGAAGAAGAATTAACCACAGGCTCAGCCTGCCCCCCGGAACCAGAACAGGGGCTGAAGCCATCCTGCGCTTTTGCGGCCAGCTCCCTAAAAAGCGAGTTGTAAAATGGAGGTTCAGGGCACTGCAATTCACAAACCTGCAGAGTTATAAATGATAACTCTCATCCACAAATATATTGAGGGAAGGCAAAGAAGAGGATTTGAAATCAAGGCAGAATTGCAGGAAACAGATTTCAGGAGGTAGATTCGAATCGCCTTTAAAGCACATGAAAAGCGGCAAAACGTTGACAATGATGCCCTTGGCCAAAAAGGGCGTATGCGTTTTTTCCTGAATATATTCAGGAAAAAACGCATACGCCCTTTTTGGCCAACCAAGCAACCTGGAAAGGCAAATCAGCGCTACAAAGATGTCTGGCTTCCCATTGGTCAAAAGGGCCATGCTGAAAAAAGTGTCAAAACCAGAAATGCAGGACAGGCCATGGAGAAATGGGAGCCTTGCTACACTGATGGGCGGGATGTAAATTGTCAACAGCCACTCTGGAGAAGTGTACGGTGAGTCCTGAAACGTCTAAAAACCAAAGCTTAGAGAGCATAGGGCACTTCCACTCATGGGGGTATAAATTGGGAAAATGAAAAATCAGCAAGACACAAGCACCCCAAAGTTTAGGGCTGCTCTGTTGACAAGGACCTCCACTTCATTCCACCTTCAATATCCCAGGAAAGAGAAAAATGGATAAAGAAGTTGTGGTCCTTATGTACAATGGAATATCACTCAGCCGTGAAATCAATGTCATAAGGCTAGTAGCAGCATGATGAGTGGATTTAGGTACGACGACTCTAAGTGAAATAAGTCACACAGCAAAGGACACTTCTCATAAGGTATCACTTATAGAGGGAATGTAAAAACCGTTACACTTGAACTGAATTACAAAACAGAACAGAGTCACACATGCAGAAAACACACTATGGCTGCTTAACGGGAAAGGTGAGGTGGGGTGATACATAAAACAAGGGTTTCAAATTAGCTCAGATACCGTTCCATAAACCCAATATGTAATAGACAAGACCTACTCCTTGCTCAGAGAACTGGACTCAACACGCCCTATTCACCGCACAAGAATATATCTGACTAGTAATAATCTTAAAACCTATGTATTGATATCTCTCTGTTAGTGTGTCAAGTGGGTAAAAAGTGGCATAAACACAGCAGTGAAAAGCAGCTAAACCCCATTATAAAAATAAATTACTTTGAAAAACCCGTGAAACAAAGACAGTGAAAGAGAGCGAAATTCTTACACAATGCGTTCAGGGGCTGTGATGCAACCTGGATTGACCATATCTAGACCCACAGCTGGATGAGACATAAGGGTGTACACTGTTGCGGCTGAGAGGTTTGGTGAGGTTGGGTGAGCAAACGCAGACCCTTTAAAGTAATACTGCGTGGTACCCATCGCATGGGTCCCAAATCTCCAGGTTCAAGGGCATCTTCCTACATCGAAAACATGCATGAGATACCCAGAAGATGGTACACCGTGTGATGGGGAAAGGTTTCTAAAACGCATCTCATTTCTCATCTGCTTGTGCCCCGGTTCGCCATTCCAGCCACTTTACTAGCAATCTCCCTCCTTGGAGCATCAGCACCTTTAACCTCCTGTTCCGTACAGGTTGCAATTTGTCCTGAGGATGAACGGGAAGACGTGGAACCAATGAAAGACTAGCTCTTGGTGTTGGGACAGGCACAGGTCACTCTATTTTCCCATCAGGAAGAAGAATTAACCACAGGCTCAGCCTGCCCCCCGCAACCAGAACAGGGGCTGAAGCCATCCTGCGCTTTTGCGGCCAGCTCCCTAAAAAGCGAGTTGTAAAATGGAGGTTCAGGGCACTGCAATTCACAAACCTGCAGAGTTATAAATGATAACTCTCATCCACAAATATATTGAGGGAAGGCAAAGAAGAGGATTTGAAATCAAGGCAGAATTGCAGGAAACAGATTTCAGGAGGTAGATTCGAATCGCCTTTAAAGCACATGAAAAGCGGCAAAACGTTGACAATGATGCCCTTGGCCAAAAAGGGCGTATGCGTTTTTTCCTGAATATATTCAGGAAAAAACGCATACGCCCTTTTTGGCCAACCAAGCAACCTGGAAAGGCAAATCAGCGCTACAAAGAAGTCTCGCTTCCCATCGGTTAAAAGGGCCATGCTGAAAAAAGTGTCAAAACCAGAAATGCAGGACAGGCCATGGAGAAATGGGAGCCTTGCTACACTGATGGGCGGGATGTAAATTGTCAACAGCCACTCTGGAGAAGTGTACGGTGATTCCTGAAACGTCTAAAAAGCAAAGCTTAGAGAGCATAGGGCACTTCCACTCATGGGGGTATAAATTGGGAAAATGAAAAATCAGCAAGACACAAGCACCCCAAAGTTTAGGGCTGCTCTGTTGACAAGGACCTCCACTTCATTCCACCTTCAATATCCCAGGAAAGAGAAAAATGGATAAAGAAGTTGTGGTCCTTATGTACAATGGAATATCACTCAGCCGTGAAATCAATGTCATAAGGCTAGTAGCAGCATGATGAGTGGATTTAGGTACAACGACTCTAAGTGAAATAAGTCACACAGAAAAGGACACTTCTCATAAGGTATCACTGATAGAGGGAATGTAAAAACCGTTACACTTGAACTGAATTACAAAACAGAACAGAGTCACACATGCAGAAAACACACTATGGCTGCTTAACGGGAAAGGTGAGGTGGGGTGATACATAAAACAAGGGTTTCAAATGAGCTCAGATACCGTTCCATAAAACCAATATGTAATAGACAAGACCTACTCCTTGCTCAGAGAACTGGACTCAACACGCCCTATTCACCGCACAAGAATATATCTGACTAGTAATAATCTTAAAACTTATGTATTGATATCTCTCTGTTAGTGTGTCAAGTGGGTGTAAAGCGGCATAAACACAGCAGTGAAAAGCAGCTAAACCCCATTATAAAAATAAATTACTTTGAAAAACCCGTGAAACAAAGACAGTGAAAGAGAGCGAAATTCTTACACAATGCGTTCACGGGCTGTGATGCAACCTGGATTGACCATATCTAGACCCACAGCTGGATGAGACCTAAGGGTGGACACTGTTGCGGCTGAGAGGTTTGGTGAGGTTGGGTGAGCAAACGCAGACCCTTTAAAGTAATACTGCGTGGTACCCATCGCATGGGTCCCAAATCTCCAGGTTCAAGGGCATCTTCCTACATCGAAAACATGCATGAGATACCCAGAAGATGGTACACCGTGTGATGGGGAAAGGTTTCTAAAACGCAACTCATTTCTCATTTGCTTGTGCCCGGGTTCGCCATTCCAGCCACTTTACTAGCAATCTCCCTCCTTGGAGCATCAGCACCTTTAACCTCCTGTTCCGTACAGGTTGCAATTTGTACTGAGGATGAACGGGAAGACGTGGAACCAATGAAAGACTAGCTCTTGGTGTTGGGACAGGCACAGGTCACTCTATTTTCCCATCAGGAAGAAGAATTAACCACAGGCTCAGCCTGCCCCCCGGAACCAGAACAGGGGCTGAAGCCATCCTGCGCTTTTGCGGCCAGCTCCCTAAAAAGCGAGTTGTAAAATGGAGGTTCAGGGCACTGCAATTCACAAACCTGCAGAGTTATAAATGATAACTCTCATCCACAAATATATTGAGGGAAGGCAAAGAAGAGGATTTGAAATCAAGGCAGAATTGCAGGAAACAGATTTCAGGAGGTAGATTCGAATCGCCTTTAAAGCACATGAAAAGCGGCAAAACGTTGACAATGATGCCCTTGGCCAAAAAGGGCGTATGCGTTTTTTCCTGAATATATTCAGGAAAAAACGCATACGCCCTTTTTGGCCAACCAAGCAACCTGAAAAGGCAAATCAGCGCTACAAAGAAGTCTCGCTTCCCATCGGTTAAAAGGGCCATGCTGAAAAAAGTGTCAAAACCAGAAATGCAGGACAGGCCATGGAGAAATGGGAGCCTTGCTACACTGATGGGCGGGATGTAAATTGTCAACAGCCACTCTGGAGAAGTGTACGGTGAGTCCTGAAACGTCTAAAAAGCAAAGCTTAGAGAGCATAGGGCACTTCCACTCATGGGGGTATAAATTGGGAAAATGAAAAATCAGCAAGACACAAGCACCCCAAAGTTTAGGGCTGCTCTGTTGACAAGGACCTCCACTTCATTCCACCTTCAATATCCCAGGAAAGAGAAAAATGGATAAAGAAGTTGTGGTCCTTATGTACAATGGAATATCACTCAGCCGTGAAATCAATGTCATAAGGCTAGTAGCAGCATGATGAGTGGATTTAGGTACAACGACTCGAAGTGAAATAAGTCACACAGAAAAGGACACTTCTCATAAGGTATCACTTATAGAGGGAATGTAAAAACCGTTACACTTGAACTGAATTACAAAACAGAACAGAGTCACACATGCAGAAAACACACTATGGCTGCTTAACGGGAAAGGTGAGGTGGGGTGATACATAAAACAAGGGTTTCAAATTAGCTCAGATACCGTTCCATTAAACCAATATGTAATAGACAAGACCTACTCCTTGCTCAGAGAACTGGACTCAACACGCCCTATTCACCACACAAGAATATATCTGACTAGTAAAAATCTTATAACTTATGTATTGATATCTCTCTGTTAGTGTGTCAAGTGGGTGTAAAGCGGCATAAACACAGCAGTGAAAAGCAGCTAAACCCCATTATAAAAATAAATTACTTTGAAAAACCCATGAAACAAAGACAGTGAAAGAGATAGAAATTCTTACACAATGCGTTCAGGGGCTGTGATGCAACCTGGATTGACCATATCTAGACCCACAGCTGGATGAGACATAAGGGTGGACACTCTTGAGGCTGAGAGGTTTGGTGAGGTTGGGTGAGCAAACGCAGACCCTTTAAAGTAATACTTCATGGTACCCATCGCATGGGTCCCAAATCGCCAGGTTCCAGGGCATCTTCCTACATCGAAAACATGCATGAGAAACCCAGAAGATGGTACACCGTGTGATGTGGAAAGGTTTCTAAAACGCACCTCATTTCTCATCTCCTTGTGCCCGGGTTCGCTATTCCAGCCGCTTTACTAGCAATCTCCCTACTTGGAGCATCAGCACCTTTAACCTCCTGTTCCGTACAGGTTGCAATTTGTCCTGAGGATGAACGGGAAGACGTGGAACCAATGAGAGACTAGCTCTTGGTGTAGGGACACGCACAGGTTACTCTATTTTCCCATCAGGAAGAAGAATTAACCACAGGCTCAGCCTGCCCCCCGGAACCAGAACAGGGCCTGAAGCCATCCTGCGCTTTTGCGGCCAGCTCCCTAAAAAGCGAGTTGTAAAATGGAGGTTCAGGGCACTGCAATTCACAAACCTGCAGAGTTATAAATGATAACTCTCATCCACAAATATATTGAGGGAAGGCAAAGAAGAGGATTTGAAATCAAGGCAGAATTGCAGGAAACAGATTTCAGGAGGTAGATTCGAATCGCCTTTAAAACACATGAAAAGCGGCAAAACGTTGACAATGATGCCCTTGGCCAAAAAGGGCGTATGCGTTTTTTCCTGAATATATTCAGGAAAAAACGCATACGCCCTTTTTGGCCAACCAAGCAACCTGGAAAGGCAAATCAGCGCTACAAAGAAGTCTCGCTTCCCATCGGTCAAAAGGGCCATGCTGAAAAAAGTGTCAAAACCAGAAATGCAGGACAGGCCATGGAGAAATGGGAGCCTTGCTACACTGATGGGCGGGATGAAAATTGTCAACAGCCACTCTGGAGAAGTGTACGGTGAGTCCTGAAACGTCTAAAAAGCAAAGCTTAGAGAGCATAGGGCACTTCCACTCATGGGGGTATAAATTGGGAAAAGGAAAAATCAGCAAGACACAAGCACCCCAAAGTTTAGGGCTGCTCTGTTGAGAAGGACCTCCACTTCATTCCACATTCAATATCCCAGGAAAGAGAAAAATGGATAAAGAAGTTGTGGTCCTTATGTACAATGGAATATCACTCAGCCGTGAAATCAATGTCATAAGGCTAGTAGCAGCATGATGAGTGGATTTAGGTACAACGACTCTAAGTGAAATAAGTCACACAGAAAAGGACACTTCTCATAAGGTATCACTGATAGAGGGAATGTAAAAACCGTTACACTTGAACTGAATTACAAAACAGAACAGAGTCACACATGCAGAAAACACACTATGGCTGCTTAACGGGAAAGGTGAGGTGGGGTGATACATAAAACAAGGGTTTCAAATTAGCTCAGATACCGTTCCATAAAACCAATATGTAATAGACAAGACCTACTCCTTGCTCAGAGAACTGGACTCAACACGCCCTATTCACCGCACAAGAATATATCTGACTAGTAATAATCTTATAACTTATGTATTGATATCTCTCTGTTAGTGTGTCAAGTGGGTGTAAAGCGGCATAAACACAGCAGTGAAAAGCAGCTAAACCCCATTATAAAAATAAATTACTTTGAAAAACCCATGAAACAAAGACAGTGAAAGAGATAGAAATTCTTACACAATGCGTTCAGGGGCTGTGATGCAACCTGGATTGACCATATCTAGACCCACAGCTGGATGAGACATAAGGGTGGACACTCTTGGGGCTGAGAGGTTTGGTGAGGTTGGGTGAGCAAACGCAGACCCTTTAAAGTAATACTGCATGGTACCCATCGCATGGGTCCCAAATCGCCAGGTTCAAGGGCATCTTCCTACATCCAAAACATGCATGAGAAACACAGAAGATGGTACACCGTGTGATGTGGAAAGGTTTCTAAAACGCACCTCATTTCTCATCTCCTTGTGCCCGGATTCGCTATTCCAGCCGCTTTACTAGCAATCTCCCTACTTGGAGCATCAGCACCTTTATCCTCCTGTTCAGTACAGGTTGCAATTTGTCCTGAGGATGAACGGGAAGACGTGGAACCAATGCGAGACTAGCTCTTGGTGTTGGGACAGGCACAGGTTACTCTATTTTCCCATCAGGAAGAAGAATTAACCACAGGCTCAGCCTGCCCCCCGGAACCAGAACAGGGCCTGAAGCCATCCTGCGCTTTTGCGGCCAGCTCCCTAAAAAGCGAGTTGTAAAATGGAGGTTCAGGGCACTGCAATTCACAAACCTGCAGAGTTATAAATGATAACTCTCATCCACAAATATATTGAGGGAAGCCAAAGAAGAGGATTTGAAATCAAGGCAGAATTGCAGGAAACAGATTTCAGGAGGTAGATTCGAATCGCCTTTAAAGCACATGAAAAGCGGCAAAACGTTGACAATGATGCCCTTGGCCAAAAAGGGCGTATGCGTTTTTTCCTGAATATATTCAGGAAAAAACGCATACGCCCTTTTTGGCCAACCAAGCAACCTGGAAAGGCAAATCAGCGCTACAAAGAAGTCTCGCTTCCCATCGGTCAAAAGGGCCATGCTGAAAAAAGTGTCAAAACCAGAAATGCAGGACAGGCCATGGAGAAATGGGAGCCTTGCTACACTGATGGGCGGGATGTAAATTGTCAACAGCCACTCTGGAGAAGTGTACGGTGAGTCCTGAAACGTCTAAAAAGCAAAGCTTAGAGAGCATAGGGCACTTCCACTCATGGGGGTATAAATTGGGAAAAGGAAAAATCAGCAAGACACAAGCACCCCAAAGTTTAGGGCTGCTCTGTTGACAAGGACCTCCACTTCATTCCACCTTCAATATCCCAGGAAAGAGAAAAATGGATAAAGAAGTTGTGGTCCTTATGTACAATGGAATATCACTCAGCCATGAAATCAATGTCATAAGGCTAGTAGCAGCATGATGAGTGGATTTAGGTACGACGATTCTAAGTGAAATAAGTCACACAGAAAAGGACACTTCTCATAAGGTATCACTGATAGAGGGAATGTAAAAACCGTTACACTTGAACTGAATTACAAAACAGAACAGAGTCACACATGCAGAAAACACACTATGGCTGCTTAACGGGAAAGGTGAGGTGGGGTGATACATAAAACAAGGGTTTCAAATTAGCTCAGATACCGTTCCATAAAACCAATATGTAATAGACAAGACCTACTCCTTGCTCAGAGAACTGGACTCAACACGCCCTATTCACCGCACAAGAATATATCTGACTAGTAATAATCTTATAACTTATGTATTGATATCTCTCTGTTAGTGTGTCAAGTGGGTGTAAAGCGGCATAAACACAGCAGTGAAAAGCAGCTAAACCCCATTATAAAAATAAATTACTTTGAAAAACCCATGAAACAAAGACAGTGAAAGAGATAGAAATTCTTACACAATGCGTTCAGGGGCTGTGATGCAACCTGGATTGACCATATCTAGACCCACAGCTGGATGAGACATAAGGGTGGACACTCTTGGGGCTGAGAGGTTTGGTGAGGTTGGGTGAGCAAACGCAGACCCTTTAAAGTAATACTGCATGGTACCCATCGCATGGGTCCCAAATCGCCAGGTTCAAGGGCATCTTCCTACATCCAAAACATGCATGAGAAACACAGAAGATGGTACACCGTGTGATGTGGAAAGGTTTCTAAAACGCACCTCATTTCTCATCTCCTTGTGCCCGGGTTCGCTATTCCAGCCGCTTTACTAGCAATCTCCCTACTTGGAGCATCAGCACCTTTATCCTCCTGTTCAGTACAGGTTGCAATTTGTCCTGAGGATGAACGGGAAGACGTGGAACCAATGCGAGACTAGCTCTTGGTGTTGGGACAGGCACAGGTTACTCTATTTTCCCATCAGGAAGAAGAATTAACCACAGGCTCAGCCTGCCCCCCGGAACCAGAACAGGGCCTGAAGCCATCCTGCGCTTTTGCGGCCAGCTCCCTAAAAAGCGAGTTGTAAAATGGAGGTTCAGGGCACTGCAATTCACAAACCTGCAGAGTTATAAATGATAACTCTCATCCACAAATATATTGAGGGAAGGCAAAGAAGAGGATTTGAAATCAAGGCAGAATTGCAGGAAACAGATTTCAGGAGGTAGATTCGAATCGCCTTTAAAGCACATGAAAAGCGGCAAAACGTTGACAATGATGCCCTTGGCCAAAAAGGGCGTATGCGTTTTTTCCTGAATATATTCAGGAAAAAACGCATACGCCCTTTTTGGCCAACCAAGCAACCTGGAAAGGCAAATCAGCGCTACAAAGAAGTCTCGCTTCCCATCGGTCAAAAGGGCCATGCTGAAAAAAGTGTCAAAACCAGAAATGCAGGACAGGCCATGGAGAAATGGGAGCCTTGCTACACTGATGGGCGGGATGTAAATTGTCAACAGCCACTCTGGAGAAGTGTACGGTGAGTCCTGAAACGTCTAAAAAGCAAAGCTTAGAGAGCATAGGGCACTTCCACTCATGGGGGTATAAATTGGGAAAAGGAAAAATCAGCAAGACACAAGCACCCCAAAGTTTAGGGCTGCTCTGTTGACAAGGACCTCCACTTCATTCCACCTTCAATATCCCAGGAAAGAGAAAAATGGATAAAGAAGTTGTGGTCCTTATGTACAATGGAATATCACTCAGCCATGAAATCAATGTCATAAGGCTAGTAGCAGCATGATGAGTGGATTTAGGTACGACGATTCTAAGTGAAATAAGTCACACAGAAAAGGACACTTCTCATAAGGTATCACTGATAGAGGGAATGTAAAAACCGTTACACTTGAACTGAATTACAAAACAGAACAGAGTCACACATGCAGAAAACACACTATGGCTGCTTAACGGGAAAGGTGAGGTGGGGTGATACATAAAACAAGGGTTTCAAATTAGCTCAGATACCGTTCCATAAAACCAATATGTAATAGACAAGACCTACTCCTTGCTCAGAGAACTGGACTCAACACGCCCTATTCACCGCACAAGAATATATCTGACTAGTAATAATCTTAAAACCTATGTATTGATATCTCTCTGTTAGTGTGTCAAGTGGGTGTAAAGCGGCATAAACACAGCAGTGAAAAGCAGCTAAACCCCATTATAAAAATAAATTACTTTGAAAAACCCGTGAAACAAAGACAGTGAAAGAGAGCGAAATTCTTACACAATGCGTTCAGGGGCTGTGATGCAACCTGGATTGACCATATCTAGACCCACAGCTAAATGAGACCTAAGGGTGGACACTGTTGCGGCTGAGAGGTTTGGTGAGGTTGGGTGAGCAAACGCAGACCCTTTAAAGTAATACTGCGTGGTACCCATCGCATGGGTCCCAAATCTCCAGGTTCAAGGGCATCTTCCTACATCGAAAACATGCATGAGATACCCAGAAGATGGTACACTGTGTGATGGGGAAAGGTTTTTAAAACGCACCTCATTTCTCATTTGCTTGTGCCCGGGTTCGCCATTCCAGCCACTTTACTAGCAATCTCCCTCCTTGGAGCATCAGCACCTTTAACCTCCTGTTCCGTACAGGTTGCAATTTGTACTGAGGATGAACGGGAAGACGTGGAACCAATGAAAGACTAGCTCTTGGTGTTGGGACAGGCACAGGTCACTCTATTTTCCCATCAGGAAGAAGAATTAACCACAGGCTCAGCCTGCCCCCCGGAACCAGAACAGGGGCTGAAGCCATCCTGCGCTTTTGCGGCCAGCTCCCTAAAAAGCGAGTTGTAAAATGGAGGTTCAGGGCACTGCAATTCACAAACCTGCAGAGTTATAAATGATAACTCTCACCCACAAATATATTGAGGGAAGGCAAAGAAGAGGATTTGAAATCAAGGCAGAATTGCAGGAAACAGATTTCAGGAGGTAGATTCGAATCGCCTTTAAAGCACATGAAAAGCGGCAAAACGTTGACAATGATGCCCTTGGCCAAAAAGGGCGTATGCGTTTTTTCCTGAATATATTCAGGAAAAAACGCATACGCCCTTTTTGGCCAACCAAGCAACCTGGAAAGGCAAATCAGCGCTACAAAGATGTCTCGCTTCCCATTGGTCAAAAGGGCCATGCTGAAAAAAGTGTCAAAACCAGAAATGCAGGACAGGCCATGGAGAAATGGGAGCCTTGCTACACTGATGGGCGGGATGTAAATTGTCAACAGCCACTCTGGAGAAGTGTACGGTGAGTCCTGAAACGTCTAAAAAGCAAAGCTTAGAGAGCATAGGGCACTTCCACTCATGGGGGTATAAATTGGGAAAATGAAAAATCAGCAAGACACAAGCACCCCAAAGTTTAGGGCTGCTCTGTTGACAAGGACCTCCACTTCATTCCACCTTCAATATCCCAGGAAAGAGAAAAATGGATAAAGAAGTTGTGGTCCTTATGTACAATGGAATATCACTCAGCCGTGAAATCAATGTCATAAGGCTAGTAGCAGCATGATGAGTGGATTTAGGTACGACGACTCTAAGTGAAATAAGTCACACAGCAAAGGACACTTCTCATAAGGTATCACTTATAGAGGGAATGTAAAAACCGTTACACTTGAACTGAATTACAAAACAGAACAGAGTCACACATGCAGAAAACACACTATGGCTGCTTAACGGGAAAGGTGAGGTGGGGTGATACATAAAACAAGGGTTTCAAATTAGCTCAGATACCGTTCCATAAACCCAATATGTAATAGACAAGACCTACTCCTTGCTCAGAGAACTGGACTCAACACGCCCTATTCACCGCACAAGAATATATCTGACTAGTAATAATCTTAAAACCTATGTATTGATATCTCTCTATTAGTGTGTCAAGTGGGTAAAAAGCGGCATAAACACAGCAGTGAAAAGCAGCTAAACCCCATTATAAAAATAAATTACTTTGAAAAACCCATGAAACAAAGACAGTGAAAGAGAGAGAAATTCTTACACAATGCGTTCAGGGGCTGTGATGCAACCTGGATTGACCATATCTAGACCCACAGCTGGATGAGACCTAAGGGTGGACACTGTTGCGGCTGAGAGGTTTGGTGAGGTTGGGTGAGCAAACGCAGACCCTTTAAAGTAATACTGCGTGGTACCCATCGCATGGGTCCCAAATCTCCAGGTTCAAGGGCATCTTCCTACATCGAAAACATGAATGAGATACCCAGAAGATGGTACACTGTGTGATGGGGAAAGGTTTCTAAAACGCACCTCATTTCTCATCTGCTTGTGCCCGGGTTCGCCATTCCAGCCACTTTACTAGCAATCTCCCTCCTTGGAGCATCAGCACCTTTAACCTCCTGTTCCGTACAGGTTGCAATTTGTACTGAGGATGAACGGGAAGACGTGGAACCAATGAAAGACTAGCTCTTGGTGTTGGGACAGGCACAGGTCACTCTATTTTCCCATCAGGAAGAAGAATTAACCACAGGCTCAGCCTGCCCCCCGGAACCAGAACAGGGCCTGAAGCCATCCTGCGCTTTTGCGGCCAGCTCCCTAAAAAGCGAGTTGTAAAATGGAGGTTCAGGGCACTGCAATTCACAAACCTGCAGAGTTATAAATGATAACTCTCATCCACAAATATATTGAGGGAAGGCAAAGAAGAGGATTTGAAATCAAGGCAGAATTGCTGGAAACAGATTTCAGGAGGTAGATTCGAATCGCCTTTAAAGCACATGAAAAGCGGCAAAACGTTGACAATGATGCCCTTGGCCAAAAAGGGTGTATGCGTTTTTTCCTGAATATATTCAGGAAAAAACGCATACGCCCTTTTTGGCCAACCAAGCAACCTGGAAAGGCAAATCAGCGCTACAAAGAAGTCTCGCTTCCCATCGGTCAAAAGGGCCATGCTGAAAAAAGTGTCAAAACCAGAAATGCAGGACAGGCCATGGAGAAATGGGAGCCTTGCTACACTGATGGGCGGGATGTAAATTGTCAACAGCCACTCTGGAGAAGTGTACGGTGAGTCCTGAAACGTCTAAAAAGCAAAGCTTAGAGAGCATAGGGCACTTCCACTCATGGGGGTATAAATTGGGAAAATTAAAAATCAGCAAGACACAAGCACCCCAAAGTTTAGGGCTGCTCTGTTGACAAGGACCTCCACTTCATTCCACCTTCAATATCCCAGGAAAGAGAAAAATGGATAAAGAAGTTGTGGTCCTTATGTACAATGGAATATCACTCAGCCATGAAATCAATGTCATAAGGCTAGTAGCAGCATGATGAGTGGATTTAGGTACGACGATTCTAAGTGAAATAAGTCACACAGAAAAGGACACTTCTCATAAGGTATCACTGATAGAGGGAATGTAAAAACCGTTACACTTGAACTGAATTACAAAACAGAACAGAGTCACACATGCAGAAAACACACTATGGCTGCTTAACGGGAAAGGTGAGGTGGGGTGATACATAAAACAAGGGTTTCAAATTAGCTCAGATACCGTTCCATAAAACCAATATGTAATAGACAAGACCTACTCCTTGCTCAGAGAACTGGACTCAACACGCCCTATTCACCGCACAAGAATATATCTGACTAGTAATAATCTTAAAACCTATGTATTGATATCTCTCTGTTAGTGTGTCAAGTGGGTGTAAAGCGGCATAAACACAGCAGTGAAAAGCAGCTAAACCCCATTATAAAAATAAATTACTTTGAAAAACCCGTGAAACAAAGACAGTGAAAGAGAGCGAAATTCTTACACAATGCGTTCAGGGGCTGTGATGCAACCTGGATTGACCATATCTAGACCCACAGCTGGATGAGACCTAAGGGTGGACACTGTTGCGGCTGAGAGGTTTGGTGAGGTTGGGTGAGCAAACGCAGACCCTTTAAAGTAATACTGCGTGGTACCCATCGCATGGGTCCCAAATCTCCAGGTTCAAGGGCATCTTCCTACATCGAAAACATGAATGAGATACCCAGAAGATGGTACACTGTGTGATGGGGAAAGGTTTCTAAAACGCACCTCATTTCTCATCTGCTTGTGCCCGGGTTCGCCATTCCAGCCACTTTACTAGCAATCTCCCTCCTTGGAGCATCAGCACCTTTAACCTCCTGTTCCGTACAGGTTGCAATTTGTACTGAGGATGAACGGGAAGACGTGGAACCAATGAAAGACTAGCTCTTGGTGTTGGGACAGGCACAGGTCACTCTATTTTCCCATCAGGAAGAAGAATTAACCACAGGCTCAGCCTGCCCCCCGGAACCAGAACAGGGCCTGAAGCCATCCTGCGCTTTTGCGGCCAGCTCCCTAAAAAGCGAGTTGTAAAATGGAGGTTCAGGGCACTGCAATTCACAAACCTGCAGAGTTATAAATGATAACTCTCATCCACAAATATATTGAGGGAAGGCAAAGAAGAGGATTTGAAATCAAGGCAGAATTGCTGGAAACAGATTTCAGGAGGTAGATTCGAATCGCCTTTAAAGCACATGAAAAGCGGCAAAACGTTGACAATGATGCCCTTGGCCAAAAAGGGTGTATGCGTTTTTTCCTGAATATATTCAGGAAAAAACGCATACGCCCTTTTTGGCCAACCAAGCAACCTGGAAAGGCAAATCAGCGCTACAAAGAAGTCTCGCTTCCCATCGGTCAAAAGGGCCATGCTGAAAAAAGTGTCAAAACCAGAAATGCAGGACAGGCCATGGAGAAATGGGAGCCTTGCTACACTGATGGGCGGGATGTAAATTGTCAACAGCCACTCTGGAGAAGTGTACGGTGAGTCCTGAAACGTCTAAAAAGCAAAGCTTAGAGAGCATAGGGCACTTCCACTCATGGGGGTATAAATTGGGAAAATTAAAAATCAGCAAGACACAAGCACCCCAAAGTTTAGGGCTGCTCTGTTGACAAGGACCTCCACTTCATTCCACCTTCAATATCCCAGGAAAGAGAAAAATGGATAAAGAAGTTGTGGTCCTTATGTACAATGGAATATCACTCAGCCATGAAATCAATGTCATAAGGCTAGTAGCAGCATGATGAGTGGATTTAGGTACGACGATTCTAAGTGAAATAAGTCACACAGAAAAGGACACTTCTCATAAGGTATCACTGATAGAGGGAATGTAAAAACCGTTACACTTGAACTGAATTACAAAACAGAACAGAGTCACACATGCAGAAAACACACTATGGCTGCTTAACGGGAAAGGTGAGGTGGGGTGATACATAAAACAAGGGTTTCAAATTAGCTCAGATACCGTTCCATAAAACCAATATGTAATAGACAAGACCTACTCCTTGCTCAGAGAACTGGACTCAACACGCCCTATTCACCGCACAAGAATATATCTGACTAGTAATAATCTTAAAACCTATGTATTGATATCTCTCTGTTAGTGTGTCAAGTGGGTGTAAAGCGGCATAAACACAGCAGTGAAAAGCAGCTAAACCCCATTATAAAAATAAATTACTTTGAAAAACCCGTGAAACAAAGACAGTGAAAGAGAGCGAAATTCTTACACAATGCGTTCAGGGGCTGTGATGCAACCTGGATTGACCATATCTAGACCCACAGCTGGATGAGACCTAAGGGTGGACACTGTTGCGGCTGAGAGGTTTGGTGAGGTTGGGTGAGCAAACGCAGACCCTTTAAAGTAATACTGCGTGGTACCCATCGCATGGGTCCCAAATCTCCAGGTTCAAGGGCATCTTCCTACATCGAAAACATGCATGAGATACCCAGAAGATGGTACACTGTGTGATGGGGAAAGGTTTCTAAAACGCACCTCATTTCTCATTTGCTTGTGCCCGGGTTCGCCATTCCAGCCACTTTACTAGCAATCTCCCTCCTTGGAGCATCAGCACCTTTAACCTCCTGTTCCGTACAGGTTGCAATTTGTACTGAGGATGAACGGGAAGACGTGGAACCAATGAAAGACTAGCTCTTGGTGTTGGGACAGGCACAGGTCACTCTATTTTCCCATCAGGAAGAAGAATTAACCACAGGCTCAGCCTGCCCCCCGGAACCAGAACAGGGGCTGAAGCCATCCTGCGCTTTTGCGGCCAGCTCCCTAAAAAGCGAGTTGTAAAATGGAGGTTCAGGGCACTGCAATTCACAAACCTGCAGAGTTATAAATGATAACTCTCATCCACAAATATATTGAGGGAAGGCAAAGAAGAGGATTTGAAATCAAGGCAGAATTGCAGGAAACAGATTTCAGGAGGTAGATTCGAATCGCCTTTAAAGCACATGAAAAGCGGCAAAACGTTGACAATGATGCCCTTGGCCAAAAAGGGCGTATGCGTTTTTTCCTGAATATATTCAGGAAAAAACGCATACGCCCTTTTTGGCCAACCAAGCAACCTGGAAAGGCAAATCAGCGCTACAAAGATGTCTGGCTTCCCATTGGTCAAAAGGGCCATGCTGAAAAAAGTGTCAAAACCAGAAATGCAGGACAGGCCATGGAGAAATGGGAGCCTTGCTACACTGATGGGCGGGATGTAAATTGTCAACAGCCACTCTGGAGAAGTGTACGGTGAGTCCTGAAACGTCTAAAAACCAAAGCTTAGAGAGCATAGGGCACTTCCACTCATGGGGGTATAAATTGGGAAAATGAAAAATCAGCAAGACACAAGCACCCCAAAGTTTAGGGCTGCTCTGTTGACAAGGACCTCCACTTCATTCCACCTTCAATATCCCAGGAAAGAGAAAAATGGATAAAGAAGTTGTGGTCCTTATGTACAATGGAATATCACTCAGCCGTGAAATCAATGTCATAAGGCTAGTAGCAGCATGATGAGTGGATTTAGGTACGACGACTCTAAGTGAAATAAGTCACACAGCAAAGGACACTTCTCATAAGGTATCACTTATAGAGGGAATGTAAAAACCGTTACACTTGAACTGAATTACAAAACAGAACAGAGTCACACATGCAGAAAACACACTATGGCTGCTTAACGGGAAAGGTGAGGTGGGGTGATACATAAAACAAGGGTTTCAAATTAGCTCAGATACCGTTCCATAAACCCAATATGTAATAGACAAGACCTACTCCTTGCTCAGAGAACTGGACTCAACACGCCCTATTCACCGCACAAGAATATATCTGACTAGTAATAATCTTAAAACCTATGTATTGATATCTCTCTGTTAGTGTGTCAAGTGGGTGAAAAGCGGCATAAGCACAGCAGTGAAAAGCAGCTAAACCCCATTATAAAAATAAATTACTTTGAAAAACCCATGAAACAAAGACAGTGAAAGAGAGAGAAATTCTTACACAATGCGTTCAGGGGCTGTGATGCAACCTGGATTGACCATATCTAGACCCACAGCTGGATGAGACCTAAGGGTGGACACTGTTGCGGCTGAGAGGTTTGGTGAGGTTGGGTGAGCAAACGCAGACCCTTTAAAGTAATACTGCGTGGTACCCATCGCATGGGTCCCAAATCTCCAGGTTCAAGGGCATCTTCCTACATCGAAAACATGCATGAGATACCCAGAAGATGGTACACTGTGTGATGGGGAAAGGTTTCTAAAACGCACCTCATTTCTCATGTGCTTGTGCCCGGGTTCGCCATTCCAGCCACTTTACTAGCAATCTCCCTCCTTGGAGCATCAGCACCTTTAACCTCCTGTTCCGTACAGGTTGCAATTTGTACTGAGGATGAACGGGAAGACGTGGAACCAATGAAAGACTAGCTCTTGGTGTTGGGACAGGCACAGGTCACTCTATTTTCCCATCAGGAAGAAGAATTAACCACAGGCTCAGCCTGCCCCCCGGAACCAGAACAGGGCCTGAAGCCATCCTGCGCTTTTGCGGCCAGCTCCCTAAAAAGCGAGTTGTAAAATGGAGGTTCAGGGCACTGCAATTCACAAACCTGCAGAGTTATAAATGATAACTCTCATCCACAAATATATTGAGGGAAGGCAAAGAAGAGGATTTGAAATCAAGGCAGAATTGCAGGAAACAGATTTCAGGAGGTAGATTCGAATCGCCTTTAAAGCACATGAAAAGCGGCAAAACGTTGACAATGATGCCCTTGGCCAAAAAGGGCGTATGCGTTTTTTCCTGAATATATTCAGGAAAAAACGCATACGCCCTTTTTGGCCAACCAAGCAACCTGGAAAGGCAAATCAGCGCTACAAAGAAGTCTCGCTTCCCATCGGTTAAAAGGGCCATGCTGAAAAAAGTGTCAAAACCAGAAATGCAGGACAGGCCATGGAGAAATGGGAGCCTTGGTACACTGATGGGCGGGATGTAAATTGCCAACAGCCACTCTGGAGGAGAGTACGGTGTGTCCTGAAACATCTAAAAAACACAGCTTAGAGAGCATAGGGCACTTCCACTCATGGGGGTATAAATTGGGAAAATTAAAAATCAGCAAGACACAAGCACCCCAAAGTTTAGGACTGCTCTGTTGACAAGGACCTCCACTTCATTCCACCTTCAATATCCCAGGAAAGAGAAAAATGGATAAAGAAGTTGTGGTCCTTATGTACAATGGAATATCACTCAGCCAGGAAATCAATGTCATAAGGCTAGTAGCAGCATGATGAGTGGATTTAGGTACGACGATTCTAAGTGAAATAAGTCACACAGAAAAGGACACTTCTCATAAAGTATCACTGATAGAGGGAATGTAAAAACCGTTACACTTGAACTGAATTACAAAACAGAACAGAGTCACACATGCAGAAAACACACTATGGCTGCTTAACGGGAAAGGTGAGGTGGGGTGATACATAAAACAAGGGTTTCAAATTAGCTCAGATACCGTTCCATAAAACCAATATGTAATAGACAAGACCTACTCCTTGCTCAGAGAACTGGACTCAACACGCCGTATTCACCGCACAAGAATATATCTGACTAGTAATAATCTTAAAACCTATGTATTGATATCTCTCTGTTAGTGTGTCAAGTGGGTGAAAAGCGGCATAAACACAGCAGTGAAAAGCAGCTAAACCCATTTATAAAAATAAATTACTTTGAAAAACCCATGAAACAAAAACAGTGAAACAGATAGAAATTCTTACACAATGCGTTCACGGGCTGTGATGCAACCTGGATTGACCATATCTAGACCCACAGCTGGATGAGACATAAGGGTGGACACTCTTGGGGCTGAGAGGTTTGGTGAGGTTGGGTGAGCAAACGCAGACCCTTTAAAGTAATACTGCATGGTACCCATCGCATGGGTCCCAAATCGCCAGGTTCCAGGGCATCTTCCTACATCGAAAACATGCATGAGAAACCCAGAAGATGGTACACCGTGTGATGTGGAAAGTTTTCTAAAACGCACCTCATTTCTCATCTCCTTGTGCCCGGGTTCGCTATTCCAGCCGCTTTACTAGCAATCTCCCTACTTGGAGCATCAGCACCTTTAACCTCCTGTTCCGTACAGGTTGCAATTTGTCCTGAGGATGAACGGGAAGACGTGGAACCAATGAGAGACTAGCTCTTGGTGTTGGGACAGGCACAGGTTACTCTATTTTCCCATCAGGAAGAAGAATTAACCACAGGCTCAGCCTGCCCCCCGGAACCAGAACAGGGCCTGAAGCCATCCTGCGCTTTTGTGGCCAGCTCCCTAAAAAGCGAGTTGTAAAATGGAGGTTCAGGGCACTGCAATTCACAAACCTGCAGAGTTATAAATGATAACTCTCATCCACAAATATATTGAGGGAAGGCAAAGAAGAGGATTTGAAATCAAGGCAGAATTGCAGGAAACAGATTTCAGGAGGTAGATTCGAATCGCCTTTAAAGCACATGAAAAGCGGCAAAACGTTGACAATGATGCCCTTGGCCAAAAAGGGCGTATGCGTTTTTTCCTGAATATATTCAGGAAAAAACGCATACGCCCTTTTTGGCCAACCAAGCAACCTGGAAAGGCAAATCAGCGCTACAAAGAAGTCTCGCTTCCCATCGGTCAAAAGGGCCATGCTGAAAAAAGTGTCAAAACCAGAAATGCAGGACAGGCCATGGAGAAATGGGAGCCTTGCTACACTGATGGGCGGGATGTAAATTGTCAACAGCCACTCTGGAGAAGTGTACGGTGAGTCCTGAAACGTCTAAAAAGCAAAGCTTAGAGAGCATAGGGCACTTCCACTCATGGGGGTATAAATTGGGAAAATGAAAAATCAGCAAGACACAAGCACCCCAAAGTTTAGGGCTGCTCTGTTGACAAGGACCTCCACTTCATTCCACCTTCAATATCCCAGGAAAGAGAAAAATGGATAAAGAAGTTGTGGTCCTTATGTACAATGGAATATCACTCAGCCATGAAATCAATGTCATAAGGCTAGTAGCAGCATGATGAGTGGATTTAGGTACGACGATTCTAAGTGAAATAAGTCACACAGAAAAGGACACTTCTCATAAAGTATCACTGATAGAGGGAATGTAAAAACCGTTACACTTGAACTGAATTACAAAACAGAACAGAGTCACACATGCAGAAAACACACTATGGCTGCTTAACGGGAAAGGTGAGGTGGGGTGATACATAAAACAAGGGTTTCAAATTAGCTCAGATACCGTTCCATAAACCCAATATGTAATAGACAAGACCTACTCCTTGCTCAGAGAACTGGACTCAACACGCCCTATTCACCGCACAAGAATATATCTGACTAGTAATAATCTTAAAACCTATGTATTGATATCTCTCTGTTAGTGTGTCAAGTGGGTGAAAAGCGGCATAAGCACAGCAGTGAAAAGCAGCTAAACCCCATTATAAAAATAAATTACTTTGAAAAACCCATGAAACAAAGACAGTGAAAGAGAGAGAAATTCTTACACAATGCGTTCAGGGGCTGTGATGCAACCTGGATTGACCATATCTAGACCCACAGCTGGATGAGACCTAAGGGTGGACACTGTTGCGCCTGAGAGGTTTGGTGAGGTTGGGTGAGCAAACGCAGACCCTTTAAAGTAATACTGCGTGGTACCCATGGCATGGGTCCCAAATCTCCAGGTTCAAGGGCATCTTCCTACATCGAAAACATGCATGAGATACCCAGAAGATGGTACACCGTGTGATGGGGAAAGGTTTCTAAAACGCAACTCATTTCTCATTTGCTTGTGCCCGGGTTCGCCATTCCAGCCACTTTACTAGCAATCTCCCTCCTTGGAGCATCAGCACCTTTAACCTCCTGTTCCGTACAGGTTGCAATTTGTACTGAGGATGAACGGGAAGACGTGGAACCAATGAAAGACTAGCTCTTGGTGTTGGGACAGGCACAGGTCACTCTATTTTCCCATCAGGAAGAAGAATTAACCACAGGCTCAGCCTGCCCCCCGGAACCAGAACAGGGGCTGAAGCCATCCTGCGCTTTTGCAGCCAGCTCCCTAAAAAGCGAGTTGTAAAATGGAGGTTCAGGGCACTGCAATTCACAAACCTGCAGAGTTATAAATGATAACTCTCACCCACAAATATATTGAGGGAAGGCAAAGAAGAGGATTTGAAATCAAGGCAGAATTGCAGGAAACAGATTTCAGGAGGTAGATTCGAATCGCCTTTAAAGCACATGAAAAGCGGCAAAACGTTGACAATGATGCCCTTGGCCAAAAAGGGCGTATGCGTTTTTTCCTGAATATATTCAGGAAAAAACGCATACGCCCTTTTTGGCCAACCAAGCAACCTGGAAAGGCAAATCAGCGCTACAAAGATGTCTCGCTTCCCATTGGTCAAAAGGGCCATGCTGAAAAAAGTGTCAAAACCAGAAATGCAGGACAGGCCATGGAGAAATGGGAGCCTTGCTACACTGATGGGCGGGATGTAAATTGTCAACAGCCACTCTGGAGAAGTGTACGGTGAGTCCTGAAACGTCTAAAAAGCAAAGCTTAGAGAGCATAGGGCACTTCCACTCATGGGGGTATAAATTGGGAAAATGAAAAATCAGCAAGACACAAGCACCCCAAAGTTTAGGGCTGCTCTCTTGACAAGGACCTCCACTTCATTCCACCTTCAATATCCCAGGAAAGAGAAAAATGGATAAAGAAGTTGTGGTCCTTATGTACAATGGAATATCACTCAGCCGTGAAATCAATGTCATAAGGCTAGTAGCAGCATGATGAGTGGATTTAGGTACGACGACTCTAAGTGAAATAAGTCACACAGCAAAGGACACTTCTCATAAGGTATCACTGATAGAGGGAATGTAAAAACCGTTACACTTGAACTGAATTACAAAACAGAACAGAGTCACACATGCAGAAAACACACTATGGCTGCTTAACGGGAAAGGTGAGGTGGGGTGATACATAAAACAAGGGTTTCAAATTAGCTCAGATACCGTTCCATAAAACCAATATGTAATAGACAAGACCTACTCCTTGCTCAGAGAACTGGACTCAACACGCCCTCTTCACCGCACAAGAATATATCTGACTAGTAATAATCTTAAAACCTATGTATTGATATCTCTCTGTTAGTGTGTCAAGTGGGTGTAAAGCGGCATAAACACAGCAGTGAAAAGCAGCTAAACCCCATTATAAAAATAAATTACTTTGAAAAACCCGTGAAACAAAGACAGTGAAAGAGAGAGAAATTCTTACACAATGCGTTCAGGGGCTGTGATGCAACCTGGATTGACCATATCTAGACCCACAGCTGGATGAGACCTAAGGGTGGACACTGTTGCGGCTGAGAGGTTTGGTGAGGTTGGGTGAGCAAACGCAGACCCTTTAAAGTAATACTGCGTGGTACCCATCGCATGGGTCCCAAATCTCCAGGTTCAAGGGCATCTTCCTACATCGAAAACATGCATGAGATACCCAGAAGATGGTACACCGTGTGATGGGGAAAGGTTTCTCAAACGCAACTCATTTCTCATTTGCTTGTGCCCGGGTTCGCCATTCCAGCCACTTTACTAGCAATCTCCCTCCTTGGAGCATCAGCACCTTTAACCTCCTGTTCCGTACAGGTTGCAATTTGTACTGAGGATGAACGGGAAGACGTGGAACCAATGAGAGACTAGCTCTTGGTGTTGGGACAGGCACAGGTCACTCTATTTTCCCATCAGGAAGAAGAATAAACCACAGGCTCAGCCTGCCCCCCGGAACCAGAACAGGGCCTGAACCCATCCTGCGCTTTTGCGGCCAGCTCCCTAAAAAGCGAGTTGTAAAATGGAGGTTCAGGGCACTGCAATTCACAAACCTGCAGAGTTATAAATGATAACTCTCACCCACAAATATATTGAGGGAAGGCAAAGAAGAGGATTTGAAATCAAGGCAGAATTGCAGGAAACAGATTTCAGGAGGTAGATTCGAATCACCTTTAAAGCACATGAAAAGCGGCAAAACGTTGACAATGATGCCCTTGGCCAAAAAGGGCGTATGCGTTTTTTCCTGAATATATTCAGGAAAAAACGCATACGCCCTTTTTGGCCAACCAAGCAACCTGGAAAGGCAAATCAGCGCTACAAAGATGTCTCGCTTCCCATTGGTCAAAAGGGCCATGCTGAAAAAAGTGTCAAAACCAGAAATGCAGGACAGGCCATGGAGAAATGGGAGCCTTGCTACACTGATGGGCGGGATGTAAATTGTCAACAGCCACTCTGGAGAAGTGTACGGTGAGTCCTGAAACGTCTAAAAAGCAAAGCTTAGAGAGCATAGGGCACTTCCACTCATGGGGGTATAAATTGGGAAAATGAAAAATCAGCAAGACACAAGCACCCCAAAGTTTAGGGCTGCTCTGTTGACAAGGACCTCCACTTCATTCCACCTTCAATATCCCAGGAAAGAGAAAAATGGATAAAGAAGTTGTGGTCCTTATGTACAATGGAATATCACTCAGCCGTGAAATCAATGTCATAAGGCTAGTAGCAGCATGATGAGTGGATTTAGGTACGACGATTCTAAGTGAAATAAGTCACACAGCAAAGGACACTTCTCATAAGGTATCACTTATAGAGGGAATGTAAAAACCGTTACACTTGAACTGAATTACAAAACAGAACAGAGTCACACATGCAGAAAACACACTATGGCTGCTTAACGGGAAAGGTGAGGTGGGGTGATACATAAAACAAGGGTTTCAAATTAGCTCAGATACCGTTCCATAAACCCAATATGTAATAGACAAGACCTACTCCTTGCTCAGAGAACTGGACTCAACACGCCCTATTCACCGCACAAGAATATATCTGACTAGTAATAATCTTAAAACCTATGTATTGATATCTCTCTATTAGTGTGTCAAGTGGGTAAAAAGCGGCATAAACACAGCAGTGAAAAGCAGCTAAACCCCATTATAAAAATAAATTACTTTGAAAAACCCATGAAACAAAGACAGTGAAAGAGAGAGAAATTCTTACACAATGCGTTCAGGGGCTGTGATGCAACCTGGATTGACCATATCTAGACCCACAGCTGGATGAGACCTAAGGGTGGACACTGTTGCGGCTGAGAGGTTTGGTGAGGTTGGGTGAGCAAACGCAGACCCTTTAAAGTAATACTGCGTGGTACCCATCGCATGGGTCCCAAATCTCCAGGTTCAAGGGCATCTTCCTACATCGAAAACATGAATGAGATACCCAGAAGATGGTACACTGTGTGATGGGGAAAGGTTTCTAAAACGCACCTCATTTCTCATCTGCTTGTGCCCGGGTTCGCCATTCCAGCCACTTTACTAGCAATCTCCCTCCTTGGAGCATCAGCACCTTTAACCTCCTGTTCCGTACAGGTTGCAATTTGTACTGAGGATGAACGGGAAGACGTGGAACCAATGAAAGACTAGCTCTTGGTGTTGGGACAGGCACAGGTCACTCTATTTTCCCATCAGGAAGAAGAATTAACCACAGGCTCAGCCTGCCCCCCGGAACCAGAACAGGGCCTGAAGCCATCCTGCGCTTTTGCGGCCAGCTCCCTAAAAAGCGAGTTGTAAAATGGAGGTTCAGGGCACTGCAATTCACAAACCTGCAGAGTTATAAATGATAACTCTCATCCACAAATATATTGAGGGAAGGCAAAGAAGAGGATTTGAAATCAAGGCAGAATTGCTGGAAACAGATTTCAGGAGGTAGATTCGAATCGCCTTTAAAGCACATGAAAAGCGGCAAAACGTTGACAATGATGCCCTTGGCCAAAAAGGGCGTATGCGTTTTTTCCTGAATATATTCAGGAAAAAACGCATACGCCCTTTTTGGCCAACCAAGCAACCTGGAAAGGCAAATCAGCGCTACAAAGAAGTCTCGCTTCCCATCGGTCAAAAGGGCCATGCTGAAAAAAGTGTCAAAACCAGAAATGCAGGACAGGCCATGGAGAAATGGGAGCCTTGCTACACTGATGGGCGGGATGTAAATTGTCAACAGCCACTCTGGAGAAGTGTACGGTGAGTCCTGAAACGTCTAAAAAGCAAAGCTTAGAGAGCATAGGGCACTTCCACTCATGGGGGTATAAATTGGGAAAATGAAAAATCAGCAAGACACAAGCACCCCAAAGTTTAGGGCTGCTCTGTTGACAAGGACCTCCACTTCATTCCACCTTCAATATCCCAGGAAAGAGAAAAATGGATAAAGAAGTTGTGGTCCTTATGTACAATGGAATATCACTCAGCCATGAAATCAATGTCATAAGGCTAGTAGCAGCATGATGAGTGGATTTAGGTACGACGATTCTAAGTGAAATAAGTCACACAGAAAAGGACACTTCTCATAAGGTATCACTGATAGAGGGAATGTAAAAACCGTTACACTTGAACTGAATTACAAAACAGAACAGAGTCACACATGCAGAAAACACACTATGGCTGCTTAACGGGAAAGGTGAGGTGGGGTGATACATAAAACAATGGTTTCAAATTAGCTCAGATACCGTTCCATAAAACCAATATGTAATAGACAAGACCTACTCCTTGCTCAGAGAACTGGACTCAACACGCCCTATTCACCGCACAAGAATATATCTGACTAGTAATAATCTTAAAACCTATGTATTGATATCTCTCTGTTAGTGTGTCAAGTGGGTGTAAAGCGGCATAAACACAGCAGTGAAAAGCAGCTAAACCCCATTATAAAAATAAATTACTTTGAAAAACCCGTGAAACAAAGACAGTGAAAGAGAGCGAAATTCTTACACAATGCGTTCAGGGGCTGTGATGCAACCTGGATTGACCATATCTAGACCCACAGCTGGATGAGACCTAAGGGTGGACACTGTTGCGGCTGAGAGGTTTGGTGAGGTTGGGTGAGCAAACGCAGACCCTTTAAAGTAATACTGCGTGGTACCCATCGCATGGGTCCCAAATCTCCAGGTTCAAGGGCATCTTCCTACATCGAAAACATGCATGAGATACCCAGAAGATGGTACACTGTGTGATGGGGAAAGGTTTCTAAAACGCACCTCATTTCTCATGTGCTTGTGCCCGGGTTCGCCATTCCAGCCACTTTACTAGCAATCTCCCTCCTTGGAGCATCAGCACCTTTAACCTCCTGTTCCGTACAGGTTGCAATTTGTACTGAGGATGAACGGGAAGACGTGGAACCAATGAAAGACTAGCTCTTGGTGTTGGGACAGGCACAGGTCACTCTATTTTCCCATCAGGAAGAAGAATTAACCACAGGCTCAGCCTGCCACCCGGAACCAGAACAGGGGCTGAAGCCATCCTGCGCTTTTTCGGCCAGCTCCCTAAAAAGCGAGTTGTAAAATGGAGGTTCAGGGCACTGCAATTCACAAACCTGCAGAGTTATAAATGATAACTCTCATCCACAAATATATTGAGGGAAGGCAAAGAAGAGGATTTGAAATCAAGGCAGAATTGCAGGAAACAGATTTCAGGAGGTAGATTCGAATCGCCTTTAAAGCACATGAAAAGCGGCAAAACGTTGACAATGATGCCCTTGGCCAAAAAGGGCGTATGCGTTTTTTCCTGAATATATTCAGGAAAAAACGCATACGCCCTTTTTGGCCAACCAAGCAACCTGGAAAGGCAAATCAGCGCTACAAAGATGTCTGGCTTCCCATTGGTCAAAAGGGCCATGCTGAAAAAAGTGTCAAAACCAGAAATGCAGGACAGGCCATGGAGAAATGGGAGCCTTGCTACACTGATGGGCGGGATGTAAATTGTCAACAGCCACTCTGGAGAAGTGTACGGTGAGTCCTGAAACGTCTAAAAACCAAAGCTTAGAGAGCATAGGGCACTTCCACTCATGGGGGTATAAATTGGGAAAATTAAAAATCAGCAAGACACAAGCACCCCAAAGTTTAGGACTGCTCTGTTGACAAGGACCTCCACTTCATTCCACCTTCAATATCCCAGGAAAGAGAAAAATGGATAAAGAAGTTGTGGTCCTTATGTACAATGGAATATCACTCAGCCAGGAAATCAATGTCATAAGGCTAGTAGCAGCATGATGAGTGGATTTAGGTACGACGATTCTAAGTGAAATAAGTCACACAGAAAAGGACACTTCTCATAAAGTATCACTGATAGAGGGAATGTAAAAACCGTTACACTTGAACTGAATTACAAAACAGAACAGAGTCACACATGCAGAAAACACACTATGGCTGCTTAACGGGAAAGGTGAGGTGGGGTGATACATAAAACAAGGGTTTCAAATTAGCTCAGATACCGTTCCATAAAACCAATATGTAATAGACAAGACCTACTCCTTGCTCAGAGAACTGGACTCAACACGCCGTATTCACCGCACAAGAATATATCTGACTAGTAATAATCTTAAAACCTATGTATTGATATCTCTCTGTTAGTGTGTCAAGTGGGTGAAAAGCGGCATAAACACAGCAGTGAAAAGCAGCTAAACCCATTTATAAAAATAAATTACTTTGAAAAACCCATGAAACAAAAACAGTGAAACAGATAGAAATTCTTACACAATGCATTCACGGGCTGTGATGCAACCTGGATTGACCATATCTAGACCCACAGCTGGATGAGACATAAGGGTGGACACTCTTGGGGCTGAGAGGTTTGGTGAGGTTGGGTGAGCAAACGCAGACCCTTTAAAGTAATACTGCATGGTACCCATCGCATGGGTCCCAAATCGCCAGGTTCCAGGGCATCTTCCTACATCGAAAACATGCATGAGAAACCCAGAAGATGGTACACCGTGTGATGTGGAAAGTTTTCTAAAACGCACCTCATTTCTCATCTCCTTGTGCCCGGGTTCGCTATTCCAGCCGCTTTACTAGCAATCTCCCTACTTGGAGCATCAGCACCTTTAACCTCCTGTTCCGTACAGGTTGCAATTTGTCCTGAGGATGAACGGGAAGACGTGGAACCAATGAGAGACTAGCTCTTGGTGTTGGGACAGGCACAGGTTACTCTATTTTCCCATCAGGAAGAAGAATTAACCACAGGCTCAGCCTGCCCCCCGGAACCAGA